>NC_050457.1:13508435-13808435 GCF_903995425.1 Onychomys torridus | reverse complement strand
TCCCTTTAGGTATCAGCCTACTTTTCTTGACAAGGGGCCACTTAAGTAATTGCTTCATTAGAAACATGCATTTATCTCCTCTGAGTCTGTAAGTAGAACTCCTTGGCAGAGCTGCAGGATTTGAACACCTGCAGTCCAAGCAGTGTGAAGAGGAGCCATAACTGACTATTAAGAGCAAGAAAAGAAGTCCAAGTTCAAAATGGTGTTCTCAATGATAGTGTTGTAACTAACTTGAGCTGACCTAAGCGCTGGCTTCTGCACTGCTTCTTATCAGCATCCAAAAGGGCATACAAAATGCTTTGTAAACTAATTTAAAAAGTGTCTTGTTTATTCAGAAGCAACTGTGAATGGTATTTGTTCAGACCAAGATCACATCAATTGCACACCAGCCAACAACGTATTAGTCTTCTAAAGAGAGGCCATGTATCAAAGGCACACAGTACTAAAGATAAGCTTCTCAATTCTCAACTGTTCTGAGCTCTCAATAAAGCTACTGATGGACAAATTGGGGTGGGACCCAAGTGGCTCCACCTGCAGGCTCTCTTAGATCCCTGGCTTTGGCTGAGAGAGGTGTTGATATGGATGTGTCCTTTAGTACTCTCAGGAAACAAAACTTGGGCTCTCTTAGACGCCAATCAGCCTCTGTGAAGAGGATTCCACCCATTTTCTCCAAAATGGGAGCAAAAAACTGGTGATTTCTGTGTGCAGGGCTGGTAGAGGCAAAAGTAGACTTGATTTGCTCTAGCTGACTTAAAAGAATTTCGAACTCTCATCTGTTCTTGTGGTTGATTCTTGGATATTTTGTATTTGATATTTAATGAGAGGGTAATCTCAGTAAAGGAATAAAGTATTTAAGAAACTTGTTCAAATGTATATTATCAAGACTTAATTTAAACAATATATTTCTGAGGCTCCTGAGGCACAGATTACTTACGGTATACAGTGTTGTCTCATGTGAGTGAGCTTATTAATATGTGTGCTACTTAACTATGGTTCTCCTTGCTTTACCAGCAGGTACTCTAAAGTGGGGATGGAATGTTTCACAGTTTGAAACCAGTATTCTAACACAGTATTTCTGTAAAATAAAATTAGCTAATTTTGTGAAATATTGAATTGATGAGAAAATTGGAAAATAGTTAACATGTTAACAGTTCAAATCTATTTCTAGGAAGGATCTGATTCTTAGCTGCCTTTTCAGTGCTATTGAGCTTATAACCCTTTATTTTACTGTCAGTTGAGTGACTGACAGGCATCTGGAATATTGACTTTTAAATGAATTTGTCTCTATATTTAGGAATTTGTTAGCGATTCTAAATATGGAATTAAAAACGATGAAACGGTCTGTTTTATAATGATGTAAACTGCTGGATTTTGTTTTGATCAAGTTAATGCTAACAATAGTCATGGCTCTGCAGGCATCTGTGAAAAGGAATAATTGTGCATGTGTGTGTGTGTGCTGGAGCACACATCTCTATGTGTCCCCTTGTGTTTATGTAAGTCTGTAGAAGCAAAATATGGCATTTTAGAGTAGTTTTTGTACCTTACCCCATCTTTCTAATTAACGTGTTTTTGTTTATGTGAGTGTGTTGATGTGTGTGCATATGCATCTATGTGTGCATGTACGTGAAAGTGTGCGGCCAACCTTGGGTGTTATTCCTCTGTAGCTGTCTACATCTATGTTTTTGAATCAAGATCTCATTGGAAACACAGACTTGCCCATTAGGCAAGTTTCGATTGCCAGTGAGCCCCTGACATCTGCCAGTTTCTGCCATGTTTGTTTGATAAAAACTTTATCAACTAAACTTTCTCCGTATTCCCAAATTCAAGTTTGAATCCATATAAGTTATGTGCTTCTGAGTTACAGATGTAGCTCATTCAACAGATTGCTTGCTAAGTACTCAAGTACCTTTGGCTTCCTTCCATACCACCACAAAATACTGGGTGTAGTGACATCTGCTTGTGATCTCAGGACTTGGGAGGTAGAGGCAGGGAGCTCTGATCACTTCAAGGTCATCCTCAGGCATGTAGCAGATTCTACTTTGAGGGCAGCTAGGACTTCATGACACCCAGTCTCAAAAAAATCAGTGCTCTTCGGAAAATAATAAACACTGAAGAAAGAAATTGAAAGAGACTAGAAGATGGAAAGAGTTCCATATTCATAAAGAAGCAGAAATGTGACCCACAGATTCAGTTCAGTCCCCAGAAAAATTACAATAACATTCTTTCACAGAAGTAGAAAAATATTAAATTCATATGAAAGTTCAACTGAATAAAATAAAGGACTCAGAAATTATCCCACACAGCTACAGTCACCTGGTTTTCCACATAGATGCAAGAAATATTCACTGGAGAAAAGACTGGATCTTTAACAATGGTAATGGAAAACTGAATCAGTCTCTCTCCTTCCTCCCTCCCTCTCTCTCTGTGTCTCTCTCCCCTCTCTCCTCTCTCCTCTCTCTTCCCCCTCTCTCCTCTTTCTCTCCTCTCTCCTCTCTCTAGCCTCTCTATCTCTCTCTCTCCTGTCTTCTCCCTCTCTCCCCCATCTCTCCTCTTTCTCTCTCCCCTCTCTCTCCTCTCTCTTTCCTCTTTTTCTTCTCTCTCTCTCCTCTCCTCTCTCTTTCCTCTTTCTCCTCTCTCTCTCCTCTCTCTGTCTCTGTCTCGCTCTCTCTGTGTCCTGGAACTTGACTTGTAGTCCAGGCTGCCCGCCAACTCACAGGAATCTTTCTGCCTTTAGGGTGAAAGGGTGATCCACCATGCCTAGCAGAAAACGGGACTTCTAAATGTAGAATGAACTAGATCCATGTCTGCCATCCTCCTTCAAACCTAATTCAAAATGGATCAAAGATTTTCAATGGAAGGCCAGAAACCCTGAATGTGGTAGGGAAAAGAAATAGGGAAATATTTGAAGATGTAGCTACAGTAAGGACTTTGGAAAGTGACACCAGTAACTCAGGACATAAGTCCTAGATCGGACAAGTGAGGCTGCAGTGAACAAAATGTTTCCATAGAGCAACTCTTGAACACAGCTTCTCATGTGTGCTGAGCCCAACCATCAAATCCTCGTCATTACCGCTTCATAACTGTAACTCCGCTCCTGTTAGGAATCCTAATACAAACACCTGACATGCAGGATAGCTGGTACATGACTCCTATGAAAGGGCCAGTTGACCTCCAAAGGGGCTGCAACACACAGGTTGAGAAGCACTGATACAGAGTGGAGAGGCAGCTCCAGATTAGGGGAAAATCTTGAGAGCTGTACATTTGATAGATGATTAATAGATAGACTACATAAAGAACCTAACTAAATACCCCCGAGCAAAACATCCCAAGCACTCAGTGGGTTAATAATGCAATGATGAGATCTCAGAAGAGTTGTGTTGACTAGTTGATATAAAGGTAGATATTTCTAAATTGATAAGGCATTTTGGAATTAATTACATTTATGCAAAATGCGCTGTACTATAGGAAATAGTTTGAACAAGTGAAGTATGTTTTAGATTTTGTGATTATAATGCCAGGGGTTCAAGCTTAAATGTTTTAATGTTTTACATATTCAAAGTGGGTACAATTATTATTTCATTTTATATCTTTAGGAAGAATATTACTTTTCCTACTAAACTTCAGATAGAAATTACTTTGGTAATTTATCATTCTGCAGGAGTCATACATTAAATTTAAGATATTTTTAATTTTAGATATTCTCTGGGCTCTTTGTACAATTTCCTATAGGAGAGTAAAGCTGTGATACTTTATAATTACACACTCTCTTGAACACAGAAGATAGAGGTGTATAATAATTTAGACTTGTTTGTGAAGTGAGAGCAATATTCCAAGTTATATTGAAAATTTATAAAATTATTACTTATTTAAGATAGTATACTAGTATTAACTTGAAACTGATGATTTTATAAATTTGCAGTTGGCAAAACTTTTACTCAATGTCAATTTATTTAAATGTCAGTTTACTTTTGAATTTTATAATATTTGCCTTTTTGAATATATATTGCAATTTTACATCTACTTTTCTTATACAAGAGAAATGATAATATTCTTTTAGACTTTCAAGAAATGTGTGGGAATTATTGATTTTGTTTTATGAATATGGGTATTTTGTCTGTGTCTAAGTAGGTACACCATAGGCATGCAGCACCAGAAGAGGCCAGAATAGGGCATGGGTTTCCCTAGGATTAGTGTTCCAGACAGTTGCTAGAAGCCTTGTAGGTGCTGGGAATCAAAACTGGGTCCTCTGCAAAAGCAGCTAGTGCTCTTTTAATCTTTTCTTTTAGATTTTAAAGGATTATCTGGAAGAGATTCATGTTATGTGATTATAGAAGAATTCGTTATAATAGCTTTTTATTGTTAATGTTTGTACTCTATTGATTTTTTACTTTTTATGATATTTTTCCTTACATGTTTTAAATTTTAATTGATTTGATTTTGTTAGCATCTTTTACTAATAAGCATATTTTATTTTTACTCAATTAGTACATGTGTGAGTGTGGCTAATGTGTAACATGGATTCTAATAGGTCTTATAATAAAAACCCAGTGCCAGATATTGGGGTAAATGCTGAACGATCAGAGAGACAAAGGAACAAGCCACAGCCACCACCTCTTACCTCACCAACTCCTCAGCCTAAAAATCCTCTAGCTGAAAGGGACACTTCTGCTGAAAAGCCTTTACTTCCTGTCTTCTCACACCTTATATAATTTTCTCTGACCAGCCATCACTTCCTGGGATTAAAGCAAGTATGCTTCTCAAGCAAAGGCATGAGATCTCAAGTGCCAGGGATTAAAGGTGTGTGATTCCCAAGTACTTGGATTAAAGGTGTGTGCCACTGCCTGGCTCTGTTTTTTTCTCTCTTAGACTGAGTCAATCTCATGTAGTCCAGGGTGGCTTTGAACTCATAGAGATCCAGATGGATCTCTGCCTCCTGAGTGCTAGGATTAAAGGTGTGTGCCACCTACTGCGTGGCCTCTATATTTAATTTAGTGACTTGTTCTGTCCTCTGATCTTCAGGTAAATTTATTAGGGTACACAATGTATTGCTACTCTAATGCGTGTGGGTGTGCTTGTGCAGTGGTGTGTGGGAAAATCAGAGAGCAGTTTGCAGGAATCCTTTCTTGTTTTTCTCCTTTTGTCACATAGATTCCCAGGATCCAATCCAGATCATCACGATTGATGACAGGCATTCTTATCTGCTTCTGAGACATCTCATTGGCCTATTAAGCATATTTTAATGAAGCACATACAACCCAGGGATAAGCGGGTTATAGTTTAAAACATTGCTTTATTCAAACTGAATAATATGTATTTAACCCTATCCAGTATAATTCAAGAATATCCAGCCCCAGAGTAATTTACCAGAACTATCAATATGAATTCATAGCAAAAGAACCTCTAAAATTGAGAATACAATCACTAAGTCTCAGTTTCACTTTCAACCACCCCCAACCCACCCCTAGAACACACACATATTGTTAGATGGAGAGTTAAGTGTGTGTGGCCAAGAACATTCCTGATTGATCCTGGTGACTCCTGAATGGAGATGAGAATGGGATAGTGGAGTAGTACTGATGATTGATGTCTTGTTGGGCCTTTCCCCCAGTGGTAGCTTTCAAAGGTCTATGCCTGAGTTTTTGCTGATCAATATTTTACATAAATTACTGGAACCCTTAGATGGGAGCTTTTCAAAAATTTTAGTAACAGAGTCAAATAGAGATTGTATTGTATTGGATCGAGAGAACAAACCACCTAATTAATATAATCTCAACAACTGAAATACGAAATTAAGAAATTTCACTCCAGCAAAAATACCAAGAACCAATATCAAAAACTGTATACACATCTCTATATATGCACTGTATATACATATAGATATATAGGCTGTAGTATGGTACTACTCAGAAAATAAAATTTGTTGAGAAATTTAGGCCAACAACAAGTTCAAATGGGAGACAGATGAGTTAGAGATCTAGATGTAAGAGGTATGATATGTAAAGCTTTTATATAACATGGGAGAATATCTATTGACTCATACTCAATGATGCCAGACTCACAATACTGACCGAAAGATACACATTTTGGTGAATTAGTTTGATGAATTGTATTTCATTAAAATTACTGTCTTTCATTATTATGAAAAAAAGAAAGTGACAATGTAGGAAAATGCACACATGTTTACATATATGTTGTCATCTGAATTAGACAACAAACCATGAAGAAATGAAAACAGATTAATTGGAACATCAGTCAGGAAAAGAAATGAATTGAAAACATTGTCAAGGTTGAAGATAGGAGTATATTCACATCTAATAAGTATATGTAAAGAATGCAACACCTATTACTCGTCAGTGGATGTGAATTAAAATCACAGCATGATGCTAGGATTTGTCCACCAATGTAGCTAAAATGAACCAAAAGGAAAATAATTGTTTAGGACTCTCATACTACAATCACAATTTGATACAATTTTAAAGGAACTTGTCTATATAGTACCCAAACTGAACACATGTTATCTTCTGTTCTAGTAGTTCTTCTTATAGGAATGAGCCTACCTGTCCCCCATGCAATGATATTTCTAGAATGTTCATGACAGCAATGCTTGTAATAGTCAAGACGTGTAAAGTTCCAAATGGCTATCAGTAGGAAAGCAGAATAAATTAAATTAATATGATTAATTAATGTTCTGAGTGATCTATAACTTTAGAATATAGTATAGATTAATCTTTCAAATATGTTTATTCAAAGAACCTGTTTCTTTTATTAGAGGAGGCTATTTACTCTTGAAAAAAAGGAAATATAAATTTTCCCATGTTGCTATAGTAATTTTATTTAGCCCATCAGTTTGGCCAATTATTTGCCCTAAAGCGCTTCTGTTTTTCTCATCTATAAAATCTGCAAGTCATTATTGAACAAAACTATGACTTACTAAGTTCAGTAGTTGACTCTTTCATACAGCATTTTACTTTTTTTTTTCCTTTGAGTTTAAATAGCTGAAAGACAAGTTTAAAAATTATCATCATTTGATAGTTGTAGTCTCCTTTTACATATTGATTTTGTTTTTTCATTACAGGTAGTCAGAAATGGAAAGGGAAGTGAGCAGAATTTGTCTTGCTTCTGAGCCCAACATAACTTATTTTCTGCAAGTGTGTTGGGAGGGAACGGTAGGATCTGGTTTTGTTATTACACTGACGGATGGCCATTCAGCCTGGACTGCAACAGGTAATCTTGATAGCAAACATGTTTCAAGTAAAAGTTAAATGATGTCTTACTCTTTAGGAACTCTTCAAGTTAACGTGTTTCTTTGTGGACACAGGTAACATCAATGCTCAGTTTTCCCTGTTATACATTGCTGATTTGTGTATAGGTCTATAATACTTGATGTTGTTTTCTAGACTCAACACAATTTATAGTGGCTAATTCTGCTGGCTATGTCAGCCTTATTGCTTGGACTTAGTAATAGCTTTACAACAACGTTTTAAAGAAAAGCTAGAGAGCACTTTAAAATAGTTACATCCTCTCGGGACCTGAGGAGGGTTGGGGGCAAAGGATGTAGACTGATTGGTGCCAAGAGATTCTGCTGGATTGTAGGTGTGGCATTCTCAGGCTCTGCTCTGACTTCATCTAGTTGTATAGCTTGTGTTACTTTTGAAAGGATATGTACTGTGCTTCTAAGAAAACAAAACAGACCCACAGCCTAACACTATAATTCAAGGGGTACATTTTTATGTGGAAATTGGGCAGTTTCATCATACAGACTTGCTTCTGTGAAAGGTTTTTACTGATCTTTTAAACTGTGAATGGTTCTCAAGTCTTACATAGCATATGGCAGGGGAGCCTCATTAGTACAGAGACAACTTGTCAGTCTCAGATTATGGCAGGTATAAGGTTCAAAATTAGAATTATATTGCTTTCAAATAACAAGATTTCAAATAACAAGATTTCTCTTAAGTATTTTAACAAAAAAACTAGTTTTCTAGTTCCATAACACAATTATTTGTGGAGTTGTAAATGGTATATTAGATGAAAATTTAAGAGTTCATTTATATACTATTTATATATTCTAACAAAGTTTCCTTAAGATTTAGCACTATAATTATACAGTTTTTTCATTTCTTTCACACAGCAAATGAGAAACGTTTACATTTTTGTTTTAGGAAAACAAGGGGATTTCAAGGATACTGTGTGCAGTACTCCGGATGTTTCTCATTTGAGATGTCAATTTCTTGGTGAGAAATATCAGCTGCTGACTGCTTCTTGCAGGGTAGCAATGAGGAAGTTAGGTTTGTTATGCCAGCATTGTGGAGTGAGTACACCTATGTGACAACTCTTGTTTGAAAGGGTACAGAATGTGCATGGCTAAAACCATGGTAGTGGCTCTGTGTGGACCTGTGTTGCCTAAGGGGACTCAGCAGACTGTGTTTATACATACATACATACACACATACATACATACATACATACATACATACATACATACATATATACATACATACAGACTGTGTTTATACATACATACATACATACATACATACATACATACATACAAACACATACATACATACATGCATCTATAAAGATATAGGCAATAATTAGAGAAGAGAGTTTTAAGTTTATCATTGTAGTTAGAAAAAAGAGAACAAACTGATCACTTCACAGTTAGCATGTTTCTAAATGAGAACTCCAGTTTCCTATTTATTTACATCGCACATTTATCACAAATTCAGTGCAATCTTCATTTTATTCTCTAATAAATGTAATTTAGTATGACAGAAATGTGACAGGAGACTTCCTTCTGTCTTCCTGGTGGCATGTTGACATGTAGGCTTCCTAGAGTGACCATATTTCAAGCATGGAATTTTATAGTGCAGTCTGTAATGATTTTATTTTCTGAACTATCCAATGAAGTTTTAGATTTTGCATATAATTTATGCCTTGCATTATCCATTTATATTTACTTGTTTAAATATTAGGGCAAATGTGTAAGCAAATATTAAAATGTATCTTTGTTATTTAAGGCTTATTACATACATATCATATGGTGCTTTACAGACCTTACACAATTAAGAGTATTGAAACAATTACTAAATGAAACATGAAAATGGGTTTCCTTCCTATACCTCTTCCTGTGTTTTTGTGTTCAACTTTTTGATTGCTGCAACCTTCAATTACGGATAATTTTTTCTCTTTTCATTTAAATGGAAAGGATGTGAGGTTTGTTTCATTCTCCCACACACTAAGTTTGCCCATTTCTTTCCCATTAGCAATGCTTTATCTAATGAATGTTTGGGGACCTAATTATCATGTGGCCTGTCATCAATCTCTTCTGTATTACTGAGTGTTGTGTCGCAGGGTATTTCACAAAGTGGGTTCATGATTGATGATCACTATGTGTCTTGGAAAATAATTGCTTTGGCAGCAAAAAACTTCCATCACCTATTTGTTGGGGGGTGTCTTTACGTTGGTTGGAGATTAATTGGATCCTTACTATCAAATAATTGAATTGAGTATAATTTTTCTAAAACAGGTGTTTTGTGAACTATATGGAAATAACATTACAGAACTCATAGAAAGGCCTTTGTGTAAGTAAGTCTCAGATATGAGGCCACCCTTATTTTCAATGGCATAGGTGGGTGTCTTCTCTCTGACATGGCTTAGGATGAATTCGTGCAGTTTTCACTTACACTTTGGAACAGTCTATGAATAATAACAGAATAGTGTTTTTGGAATTTCTGCTAGTCTCAGAATAGTTCCTCATTTTTTTTTAAAATAGTTGACTACTTTTCCTATTTGTTTTATTTCTTTTTAAAAAATTTTAAATTTAATTTAATTTTACATATCAGCCAGGGATTCCCCTGTCCTCCCTCCTTCCCCCCCCCCACCTTCTCCCCAGCCCCCCCCCCCATTCCCATCTCCTCCAGGGCAAGGACTCTCCTGGGGAGTCAGCTCAACCTGGTAGATTCAGTCCAGGCAGGTCCAGTCCCCTCCTCCCATGATGAGCAAATTGTCCTTGCATAGGCCCCAGGTTCCAAACAGCCAGCTCATGCACTAAGGACAGGTCCCAGTCCCATTGCCTGGGTGCCTCCCAAACAGTTCAAGCTAATCAACTGTCTCAGTTATCCAGAGTGCCTGATCCAGTTGGGGACTACTCAGATATTGGTTCATAGTTCATGTGTTTCCATTAGTTTGGGTATTTGTCCCTGTGCTTTTTCCAATCATGGTCTCAACAATTAACACTCTTACAATCCCTCCTCTTTTTTGATAATTGGACTTCTGGAGCTCCACCTGGGGCCTAGCCGTGGATCTCTACTTCTATCAGCCATTGGATGAGAGTTCTAGCATGACAGTTAGGGTGTTTGGCTATCCAATCACCAGACTAGGTCAGTTCAGGTTTTTTCTTGACCATTGCCAGTAGGCTATTGTGGAGGTATCTTTGTGGATTTCTGGGGACCTCTCTAGCACTTTGCTTCTTCCTATTCCCATGGGGTCTTCATTTATCATGGTCTGTTATTCCTTGTTCTCCCTTTCTGTTATTGATCCAGCTGGGATCTCCTGCTCCCCTAAGCTTTCTTTCCCTCAAATCTTGCCCTTCATTACTCCCACTGTCATCTAGGTTGTTCATGTAGATCTCATCCATTTCTCTGTCATTGGGTGATCCCTGGGTCTTTCTCGTTTTCTAGATAGCCTCCCTGGAGTTGTGTAGCAGTCTAGTCATCTTTGTTTTACATCTAGTATCCTCCTATGAATGAGTGCATACCATGTTTGTCCTTCTGAGTCTGGGTTACCTCACTCAGGATGATTTTTTCTAGATCCATCCATTTGCCTGCAAACCTCATGATGTCATTGTTTTTCTGTGCTGAGTAGTACTCCATTGTGTATATGTACCATATTTTCTTCATCTATTCTTCAGTTGAAGGGCATCTAGGTTGTTTCCAGCTTCTGGCTATTACAAACAATGCTGATATGAACATAGCTGAGCAAATGCCTTGTGGTATGATTGAGCATTCCTTGGGTATATGCCCAAGAGTGCTACAGTTGGGTATTGGGGGAGATGGATTTCTAATTTTCTAAAGAAGCGCCATATTGATTTCCAAAGTGGTTGTACAAGCTTGCATTCCCACCAACAGTGGAGGAGGGTTCCCCTTGCTCCATATCCTTTCCAGCATAAGATGCCTTCAGTGTTTCTGATCTTAGCCATTCTGATGGGTGTAAGGTGGTATCTCAGAGTTGTTTTGATTTTCATTTCCCTGATGATTAGGGATGTTGAACAATTCCTTAAATGTCTTTAGGCCATTTGTGCTTTCTCTGTTGAGAATTCCCTGTTTAGCTCTATAGCCCATTTCTTAATTGGACTGTTGGGCATTTTGATGTCTAATTTCTTGAGTTCTTTATATATTCTGGATATCAGCCCTTTGTCAGATGTGGGGTTGATGAAGATCTTTTCCCATTGTGTAGGCTGTCGCTTTGTCTTGCTGACTGTGTCCTTTGCTCTACAAAAGCTTCTCAGTTTTAACAGGTCCCATTGATTGATTGTTTCTCTCAGTGTCTGTACTACTGGTGTTATATTTAGGAAGTGATCTCCTGTGCCAGTGCGTTCAAGAGTACTTCCTACTTTCTCTTCTGTCAGGTTCAGAGTAACTGGATATATGTTGAGGTCTTTGATCCATTTGGACTTAAGCTTTGTGCACGGTGACAGATATGGATCTATTTGCAGCCTTCTACATGTTGACATCCAGTTATGCCAGCACCATTTGTTGAAGATGCTTTCTTTTTTACATTGTACATTTTTGGCTTCTTTGTCAAAAATTATATGTTCATAGGTGTGTGTATTAATGTCAGGGTTCAATTCGATTCCATTGGTCCACATGTCGGTTTTTATGCCAGTACCAAGCTGTTTTTATTACTGTAGCTCTGTAGTAGAGCTTGAGGTCAGGGATCGTGATTTCTCCAGAGGTGTTTTATTGTGCAGGATTCTTTTGGCTATCCTGGGTTTTTTGTTTTTGCATATGAAGTTGAGTGTTGTTCTTTCCAGATCTGTGAAGACTTGTGTTGGTATTTTGATGGGGATTGCTTTGAATCTGTAGATTGCTTTTGGTAAGATTGCCATTTTTACTATGTTAATTCTGCCTATCCATGAGCATGGGAGATCTTTCCATTTTCTGACATCTTCTTCAATTTCTTTTTTCAGGGACTTAAAGTTCTTGTCATATAGGTCCTTCACTTGCTTAGTTAGACTTACCCCAAGGTATTTTATATCATTTGTGGCTACTATAAAGGGTGATGTATCTATGATTTCCTTCTCAGCCTGTTTGTCAATTGTATACAGGAGGGCTACTAATTTTTTTGAGTTGATCTTGTATCCTGCTATGTTGCTGAAGGTTTTTATAAGCTGTATAAGTTCCTTGGTTGAATTTTTGGGGTCACTCATGTATACTATCATGTCATCTGCAAATAGGGAAAGCTTGACTCTTCCTTTCCAATTTGTATCCCCTTAATCTCCTCATGTTGTCTTATTGCTCTGGCTAGAACTTCAAGTACTATATTGAATAAGTATGGGGAGAGCGGACAGCCTTGCTTTGTTCCTAATTTTAGTGAAATTGCTTTGAATTTATTCCATTTAATTTGATGTTGGCTGTCGGCTTGCTATAAATTGGCTTTATTATGTTTTGGTACGTTCCCTGTATTCCTGATTGCTTGAAGACCTTTATCATGCAGGGTTGTTGGATTTTTTCAAATGCCTTTTCAGCATCTAGTGAGATGATCATGTTCTTTTTTTCTTTCAGTTTGTTTGTATGGTGTATTACATTGATGGACTTTTGTATGTTGAATCACCCTTGCATCCCTAGGATGAAGCCTACTTAATCATGGTGAATAATTGTTTTGATGCGTTTTTGGAGACTGTTTGCCAGTATTTATTTATTCATTTATTTTTGGTTTTCAAGATCGGGTTTCTCTGTGTAGCTTTGCGCCTTTTTCCTGAAAATCATTTGGTAGCTCAGGCTGGCCTCGAACTCACAGAGATCCTACTGGCTCTGCCACCTGAGTGCTGGGATTACACATGCTCTACCACTGCCTGGCTTTGTTTGCCACTATTTTATTGAGTATTTTTCCATCAATGTTCATAAGGGAGATTGGTCTGTAGTTTTCTTTCTTTGTTGCATGTTTGTTTGCTTTAGGAATCAGGGCAATTGTAGCCTCATAGAGGGAGTTTTGTAATGTTCCTTCTGTTTCTATTGTGTGGAACAATTTAAAGAGTATTGGTATTAACTCTTCTTTGAAGATCTGGTACAATTCTGTGCTGAAATCTTCTAGGCCTGGGCTTTTTTTGGTTGGGAGACTTTTAATGACCCATTTTATTTCCTTCGGGGCTATTGGACTATTTAAATTGTTTATCTGGTCTTGATTTAACTTAGGTATTTTGTACCTATCCAGAAAATTATCCATTTCTTTTAAATTTTCCAGTTTTGTGGAGTAGAGGTTGTTGAAGTATGACCTGATGATTTTCTGGATTTCCTCAGTGTTAGTTGTGATGTCCCCCTTTCCATTTCTGATTTTGTTAATTTGGATGCCCTTTCTCTGTCTTTTGGTTAGTTTGGATAGGGGCTTGTCTATCTTGTTGATTTTTTCAATGAACCAACTCTTTGTTTCATTAATTTTTTTTGTATTCTCTTTGTTTCTATTTTCTTAATTTCAGCTCTCAATTTGATTATTTACAGACATATAGTCTTCCCGTGTGACTTTGCTTCTTCTTGTTCTAGAGCTTTCAGGTTTGCTGTTAAGTCACTAGTGTGAGATTTCTCCAACTTCTTTATGTGGGCCTAGTGCTATGAATTTTCCTCTTAGCATTGCTTTCATAGTGTCCCATAAGTTTGGATATGTGGTATATTCATTTTCATTGATCTCTAGGAAGTCTTTAATTTCTTTATTTTTTTTTAACCCATTGGTGATTCAGTTGAGCATTATTCAGTTTCCATGAGATTGTAGGCTTTCTATTGTTTTTGTTGTTATTGAAATCTAACTTTAAATCATGGTGGTCTGATAGAGTGCAGGAGGTTATTCCAATTGTTTTGTATCTGTTGAGATTTGCTTTGTGGCCAAGTATGTGGTCGATTTTAGAGAAGGTTCCATGGGGTGCTGAGAAGAAGGTATATTCTTTTTTGTTAGGATGGAATGTTCTGTAGATATCGTTTAAGTCCATTTGAGTCATAACATCAGTTAAGTCCTTTATTTCTCTCTTCAGTTTCAATTTGGGAGATCTGTCCAGTGGTGAAAGTGGGGTATTGAAGTCTCCCATTCTTAATGTGTGGGGTTTTATATGTGATTTAAGCTTTAGTAATGTTTCTTTTACATATGTGGATGCCCTTGTGTTTGGGGCATAAATATTCAGAATTAAAACTTCATCTTGGTGGATCTTTGCTGTAATGAGTATGCAATGCCCTTCTTGATTTCTTTTGGTTGATTTTAGTTTGAATTCTATTTTGCTGGATATTAGTATGGCTACACCAGCTTGCTTCTCAAGACCATTTAATTGGAAAGTCTTTTCCCAGTCTTTTATTCTTAGGTAGTGTCTAGCTTTGAATTTGAGGTGTGTTTCTTGTATGCAGCAGAAAGATGGGTCCCGCTTTAATATCTATTCTGTTAGCCTGTGTCTTTTTACAGGTGAATTAAGTCTATTGATATTAAGGGATATTAATGACCAGTGATTCTTCATTCTTGTTATTCTTTTTGGTGGTAGTGTGTGTGTACTTCTCTTCTTTGGGATTTACTGCTATGGTCTCATCTATTGCCTGTGTTTTTGAGGGTGTGTCTGGCTTCCTTAGGTTGGAATTTTCCTTCTAGTGCTTTCTGTAGGGCTGGGTTTGTGGATAAGTATTGTTTAAATCTGGCTTTGTGTTGGAAGGTCTTGCTCACTCAGTCCATGTTGATTGAAAGTTTTGCTGAGTATATTAGTCTAGACCATATCCATGATCTCTTAGTGTCTGCATTACATCTGTCCAGGTCCTTCTGGCTTTCAAAGTCTCCATTGAGAAATCGGGTGTTATTCTGATGGGTTTGCCTTTGTAAGTCACTTAGCCTTTTTCCTTTGCTGCCGTTGATATTCTTTCTTTATTCTGTACATTTAGGTGTTTAATTATTATGTGGTGAGGGGGTCTAGTCTGTTTGGTTTTCTATAGGCTTCTTGTATCTTCATAGGCTTTTCGTTCTTTACATTGGGAAAGTTTTCTTCTGTGATCTTGTGGAATATATTTTCTGTGCCTTTGAGTTGGTATTCTTTTCCTTCCTCTATCCCTATTATTCATGGGTTTGGTCTTTTTCATGGTGTTCCAGATTTCTTGGACATTTTGTGTTATAATTTTTTTGGCATTGGTATTTTCTTTGACTGATGAATCCATTTCCTCTATTGTATCCTGTACACCAGAGATCCTCTCTTCCATCTATTGTATTCTGTTGGTTGTGCTTGCATCTGTGTTTCCTGTTCCTTTACTCAGATTTTCTATTTCTAGCATTCCCTCTGTGTCTTCTTCATTTTTTCTATTTCCCTTTTCAGGTCTTGGATTGTTTTCCTCATCTGTTTCATTACTTTTTCATGGTTTTCTTTCAGGGATTTATTGTTTTCTTCTGCCTATTTGTCTTTTCCCCTAGGTTTTTTTTTTTTTTTATAGCATTCTTATCTGTTTTTTGTTTTTTTCTTTTCTTCAATTTCATTTTTGATTTCATCTTTAAAAGTCTCTAGCATCTTCATGATGTTATTCTTAAGGTTGCTTTCTTCTGCTTCTTCCATTTTGTGATGTTCAGATCTTACTGTTGCTAGGTCCTGGTGATGCTGTATTGCTCTTTATTTTTTTGTATATAATTCTGCCTTGACGTCTGCCCATCTCCTTGTGGTTTTGTCTTGGTCTTATCAGTGCTCTTGGTCTAGACAGAGCTGACAGATTCGACTTTTCAGGAATCCTCTCTTGGTCCAATGAGAGGTGGCAGAACTGTTTCTCAGAAAGCCACTCTTGTTCTAATTAGGGCTGGCAGATTCCCTGTCTCCTGTGTTTTCTCTTGGTCCAATGTTGGGTCTTTGTCCAATGAGAGCTCTCTCTTTCTCTGGGCCAGGTGGGAGTTCTCTGGATTAGATGGGAGCTCCCTGGGCTAGATGGGAGCTCAGGCCAGATGGTAGCTGGGAACTGGTCACTAAGTCTCAGGAATTGGTGGGGTGGGGTGGGGTGGGTGGTGGGGGTGGGGAGGTGGGTGGTGGTTGTGGTGGTGGTGGTGGTGAGAGGATGAGGGGGGTGGGAAGGAGTCTGGAGGGTGGCTGTGGGGGTGGGTGGGTAGGGTCTCAGGCGGATGGTTGTGGGGGCAGGGCACGTAGATTGCAGGGTCTGCCGGGGGTCTTGGAGAAAGGGGAACCTTTCTGCGGGGCCCCTGCCGATGGTCAGAATGTGGGGCCAAGTTGGGCTGGTCTTTCTCGGGAGTGGCTGGTGCCCAGGGATGGGACCTAGTGGCAGGCCTCTCTGGATATGACCCCAGGCACTCACCTCTGGTCTGGATGGGAGATCAGGGCTGGTCTAGTTCCTCATTTTTATGTTCTTGTTTGTCCTTTCACTTTTTAATGAAGTCGCTGAGCTTTATTCTGGATGGATTTTATTATCATGTTTTCATTCCAGCCTGTTTAAGTTTAGAGCAAGGAATGCACACAACTGTGCTGTCATTCTTAATGTAAAAATAAGCTGGCAAACAAGTTATTTTTCCAAGATTGAAGTTTGGAGCAAAGAAAATTTCATGTTCCTTTAAATAAGAAATATTTGGTCAAACTTTGAAAAAAAAAATGTTCATTTTTTTCATATAATTTTTTGTATGTTGAATTTTTAAAATTTTAATTTATAATTGTAAACTTCCTTCGAATTCCAGCTCCTCCTGTGTCTTTCCCATGCCCTCTCAAATTCATGTCCTTCTTTATGTTTATGTATGTGTGTATTTCTTTATGTACTCATTCTTCTGAGTCTGTTTAGTGTTCCTCATATGTGTGTGTTTTTAGGGCTGACCACTTCTGTTTGGATAACCTATCAGAGGGCTCATCCCTGGAGAAGACGGATTCTCCCTTTCTCAGCAGCCATAAGTTGCATCTAGGAGTAGGGACTTCTGAGATTTCTTCCATCCAGACTAGATGTCACCTGGCCTTGCTGTTATATAGGTTTGTCTATAAGCAACCATGATACTGAGATTTCATGTATGTAACTTTCCTGTGATATATAGAAGACACTGTCTCCCAGCAAATAGCAGGTTTTCTTGTTCTTAAGATCTTTCCACTCCTTCTTCCCCAATACCCCTGAGCCTTGATAAAGGGATTGTTGTAGGTGTATCAGTCGGCATTGGGCATTCTGCAGGCACTTGTTTTCTGATTTCTCTATCTTCCACAAAAAGAAGCTTCTTTGATTAAGAGTGAGAATTGTACTTACCTGTGGGATCAGGGGGATCAGGGTAAGTATTTAGTATTGAGAATGGAGTTAGAAGTTACATTGGTTTAGGAAAGTGGCAACATTAGATTCTCCTTTATTGTTCATGACATTACCGGATACAAGTTCTTGGCTAGGTTTACAATACTAGGTATAAATTCCTTCCTATTGAGTTGGCTTTAAGGTCAATTAGACAATTGCTTGTTTCCCCCAAGATTTAAGTGCCACTGTTGTACCCTTGGAAACATCTGGCCTGACTGCTCAGTATTGTGGTTCATACCCATAACAGCTGGTAGGACTACTGATTCCCTTTCTCCCTTGGAAGCTTGCATAGTGCCTTCAGATTCTATAAGAGATAGTTCTCAGAAAATATTTCCAATTCAGTTTCTGGAAGGTTGACTCTTCCCAACCTGTATGTGAAGTGTGTAGAGTCTTCAGGAATAGAGTTGGTCTTACTTTCAAGTTCTGGAAGGCATTCAGAGCCAATGACAATAGCCTGTATTATTTGGGGGGGGGGTCTGTTCAATTCTCCAGACCAACAACTTAAAAGGAGATTTCTCATGCCTGGTCCTGGAGATTTATTGTCTATAGCTCTTGGAGGACATTACCACCTGAAGACCTGAAGTGATATCAGCTAATTCTCATTCTCTCTCTTTCTCTCTCTCTCTCTCTCTCTCTCTCTCTCTCTCTCTGTGTGTGTGTGTGTGTGTGTGTGTGTAAACTAGGGAGACAAAAAGAGGACATACAAATATATGTATATATGCATATATATATGCCTTCCTTTTGTCTCCCCAGAAAACTCCCCTCCCCATATTTTTTCTATTTCATAGTTTATAGCACTGTGTTCTACTATCACTGTCTTTCTTGCCTCTGTGGTTCTTCATTACTATCTGGTATCTGTTCTCATTCCAGGCTATATGCTCACATTGAAGGATACAGAACTAGGCTCTATAAGGAAGTGTGAACACACAGCATTGGTCCTTTTGGATCCGAGTTACTTAATACAGTAAAATATTTTCTAGTTCCATCTATTTACCTACAAATTTCACTGTTTATTTTTCTTTACAACTGAATAGAATTATGTTGTAAATATGTATATTTTCATTTATCATTAATCAGCTGAAAGAAGTTTGTTTCCATTTCCTAGCTCTTTTGAATTGAGCAGCAATGAACATGGCTGAGCAAGTATCCGTGGAGTAGGATGTCAAGTCCTTTGGACATATGCCAGGGAGTGGTATAACTGGGCCTGTCATAGGGCTACTTTAAGATTCTTTGAGAATTCTTCGTTATGTTGGTACCAGCTTATATCCCCCCAAGTAGAATGAGGGTCTCCTTTCCCCTCATCATTGTCAACATTTGTTGTCAGTTCATTCTTGATCTCAGCCATTCTGACATATATGGGAAAGGAAAATCTTGTCAATTCAGAGGCTTTACATAGATGTTCTTCACCAATACAAAATTGGGGGTAGGATTAAAAAAGTAAAGTATTAGAAGTTAGGTTGAGTTACTTTCACATACTATAATATGGGGCATGGGAACATGTTGGGCAGTGTGATAGCCAGATGCTACTGTTATGGTTTATTTGACAAGGGAAGGGCCCTAAAATAAATGTGTAGAGATTGTTAAGTGCTCAAACCTGGACTTTGTCAGCTTCTTCCAAAATACATGATGAACTACTTGTCCTAGGCTAAATACTGAGAAAGTCGTGTGCAAAGATTAAACTGTTTAAAAGAAATACATGTTTAAAGTATAAAGGATTTTAAGAAGGCCAGCACTTTAAGAAGATTTCTATGCAGTATCCAAATATTAAAACTGATCTGCAGGCCTATGATGACATAGAAAGATTGGATATTGGAAATTTTAAAGGTAGGAAAATCCTGAAAATATGTCAGCATTATCAAAAGATAGAAAGTATTTTTTCTCCTTTTGATTACTCAATAGAAATAATTTTTGTTTTAAATAAATGTTACAAGTAAGACCTATAATAAGCTTTGGAAGATAAAATTATGATGACTTGTAAAATAGGTTGCTAAGAAGTTTATAATGTGAAATTAAACTTGTATACCACCCAAATAGAGAATAACAAAGCTGAGTGAATTTTCTGAAAAGTTATTTGAGGAGGAAACATTCAGGTCTTTTAAAGGGCTATTTTTCTTATGTCTACATAAATCAACACCTGAAGTGTGGTGGTAGTTCTAAACAAATATGGTAGGAGAACTCTTTTTCTTTTCAGTATTTCAATTGCAGGTATCTTCTTAGTATTCCAGTTTAATGTCAGCAGGTAACAGAAAGAAGTGTGACCGAATACTACTGACATGATCCCTCAATCCCTAAGCAGTTCTGTTGGCCAGTCACAGAGAACAAACATAACAGTAGAGTTCAGGATAATCTTCAGCTCCTCCAGAGTTTGAAAACTGATGCCTCAACCAACTCACCAGCTAGGACTGTCTATATTTCCTATTCCATTCATAGGTGAACTCTTGGTGTTTGATGACTTGAATATGCCAGATACTGCTAAGGTCAAAATACTCAATGTAGACAAAGTCAAATCCTCCTCAAAGAACCTAGGTTTTAGTTGAGATCAAAAGTGGGGAGGGAGACACACAGCATACACAACCTCTGTGTACAGAAAGGTAGCCCATCGTACTTCCACTTATCCTGTTTAATCAAAAAGGAAGGTTTTAACTTTAACATAGTAATGGCCATTCTGCATGCTGTGAATATGTGTTGCTCTCACTGGTTGATAAATAAAGCTGTTTTGGCCAATGGCAAGGCAGGATAAGTTTAGGTGGTACATTTAGACTGAAGAGGGAGATGAAGGGCAGGGTCAAGAGACACCAGTAAGCCGCCCAAGAAGCAAGATATGAAAGTACTGGTAAGCCATTGGCCATGTGGAGATACGTAGATTACTAGAAATGGCTTAATTTAAGATGTAAGAACTAGCTAGTAATAAGCCGGAGCCATAGGCCAAACAATTTGTAATTAATATTAAGCCTCTGGTTATTCCGGAACAAGCAGGTGGGGAGATTCATCTGTACAACCTGTTTACATTCTTGTTGTGACCTTAATACCATGGCAGTTCTTAGAAGAAGCCAGCACCCTTTATCATTGAGCTGTCCCCTTCTCTCCCATGAGTCCGGCTGAAAGATGACAAAGAGAAGGTAGAATCTTCTTAGGCTCATGTGATTCCCCTCTCAAATTAGTTTAGTTGGCAGATCTCTGATGCTATATATGTATTGCTTCATATTGCTGAACACATTTCACACTCTTTGCTGTGGTGTATGCTGGCCTGAGCTTTATAGGGAAGGCAATTAGAGAAACATTGCTTAACCAAGTTGACATAGGACGAAATAGTGAGAGTACCACTTTTAGCTCAAATCTAATACTAAACTTGTCTCCCTTGTGCTATCACCAACCTGAAACTAGATCTGTTGTTTTAGCGCTACATCTCCCACACAGGTGTGTGAATTCAACCTCACTGGTGATTAGGCGGTCCCACAGGCTGAATTCATATCCATTGTGATATGTCTCCTTCTGGAACTCCAGAACTATGAAAAGAACATTCTGCCCTCCAAAAGCATACAGAGTTACAGTGGAGGAGCTAGCATGCTGCTATCATTATTTAAACCAAGAAAAACACTGTAGACAAGATGAAAGAGCTAATAAAAATGGGTTCTTATTGCTGATTCTAAAACTTTAACAGCTGGCCTTTCCCATGCTGAGTAATGTTACATAAATAATCCAGCCAGGAAACAGGGGGGCTATGAAAAAGCCTACAGAGTGATGATAGATGGTCTTGGCCATGCTGTTCATCACACCCAGTGGAGTTACAAGGAAGTAACTGGTCACTGGAAGATAGTGGTGAACTGGTTCTGGCATGTGCCACCAGCAGCTGCAGAATCTCAGTTACCTGGGTCACGTGTCACCCATTCTACAGTAATTTTCTTTCTAAGTGTACTGACACTCCTCAATCTATCCCATAGGGGACTTTTCTCTTCCACCAGGTTTGTAATCTTTTAGTCATGGAAATCTTGAAAAAGGTGAATCTCCAAAACTAAATATTAACCTTAAAATCAAACTTAAGCCATGTAGAATTTAAAAAGAGCAAATATCCCGTGCAGATTATATTTCATATTCTTACCCACATAACCTAGCCAAAGCTGATGTCCCGTTTCTTACTCCTATAGTCTCCTTCAATAAAGCATGTGCATTCACAGTTAAAAACAAATGCAAAAGGCGCCATGAGAGTGAGGAGCGGACCTTTGGCCTTAAAAGGTAAATGCAGCTTTTCATGTATGTGCAGACAAAGCGGCAGCAGGGAACCACCATTCAAGTGGGAGGTAGAATTTGGGCGAGAAGGTTACAAAAGCCTTCCCAGCCTTAAACTCAGAGATCCCTGGACTTAGTGTTCTCTTTATTGGTCTCCATGTCTATTTCCTACCTGTCTTAGGGCAAAGAGCTCTCAAGGAAAGAATAGATTTTGTTTATGTTCATTTGTTTCCCAAAGGTAAATTCTTGGAAATCCCATTTTCGCTGGAATTTCTATGTTTGTAAAATGTATCCAGTATTTCATCTTTCCCAACATTCCATGAGGGCTCACTCTGATCTTTTAGAAGTCATGGGAGATGTGATTACAGCAGTGGTTACTTCAGAAGGGAAATGTATGGGCGTAGTCTTCTTTAGGAGTTTCAGTAAGAATGAACTCACCTATTGGCTACACTGTTCATGGATTTCCACAACAAACTACAAGAAGAAAAGCGAGGACAACAGGAAAGTAGTTAGGTCTTTAGAGGCTTAATATTTTCCATATTTTTTCTTTGTCTTCTGTTTATTTTTATCAGCTGTCATCCAAGGCTACATACACACTCACATTGCTGCCCCTGTGATCACCCTAGAATAGCATGAATCACTAAGTAAAAGCTGGTTCTTGCTTTCCTCAGAATCTCCAACCCTGTGCACAAGAAATGGTTCACATGATAAAACCTCAGTAGCATGATTTTTTTATCATTAAAAAAATCAAAGTCTATGAATTACTGAGATGTACAAAATATGAACACAAAGAAAAAGATTTCTAGTAACAGTATAATATACTTCTAATAATTATGGAAAGACATCTGTAAATATTTTTAAATTTTATTTTCACCAAATGAAATGAAATGGAGCATTCTGGCTTATTTTTAGCCTCCTTCCATTTAATATTATCAAAATTTATATACAACTTAAAGAAATTTGCTCTTTAAGTTATATACCATATAAAAATAATTACAGAGCAATCCACTATAGCTTACAATTTATTTGCACAACAATTTGGTTACAACAAATTGTTTCCACTTTGGAAATGACATACGTAAAAGATAGCATGGCTTAAGTCACACCAATGTCTTCAACGTTAATTTATTTCATGTATGTACTTACATTAAAAAAAAAAAAAAACAGAATCCCATTTCTACTTAGATCTATCCGGAGATGTTCCAGGATAAGCTGCACATGTCAGCAAGAGTGTTGACTGATTTCCTCCCATATCTCAGAGTTAGTTGGAAAACTACACTTCACCCTACCTGTTACTTGTAACCACACATTTTAGAAACATGCTTAGTATTTTTTTTTATAAACTTTTAATAGAATAGGCGACAGTATATTTTAAATAATTCCCTCATGTCATTATGAGTCTCTGTGTGATGCACTACATGTGTTAGGAGAGGGACTCAACAGTACAGTAGCATATTAGAACCGACTTCTGAACATTGCAAGACATTGAACAAGGTAGAGGTTCCTCAGTCTATGAAATTCTTAGCAGGAAATGGATGGGCCCCTGGCTTAACAAAAGACACTAGAATTTGGAAACAGATGGAGACAGAATAGCAGACATGAGAGCTTCATTGGTAAGCAGAGGTGGACTGTGATGGAATGTTCAGTGTGAGCAATAGCCTGAATGACAGTTGACGCTAATGTCCTCTTTTTTTTTTCTCCTTTTTTTATTTATTATATTTGTGTTATAATTTTACACATCAGCCATGCCTTCCCGTCCTCCCCCCTCCCACCCCCGCCTACACCTTCCCCCCCAGCCCCTCCCCTTCATTCCCATCTCCTCCAGGGCCAAGATTCCCCTAGGGATTCATTTAAACCTGGTGGATTCAGTATAGGCAGGTCCTGTTCTTTCCTTCCAGGCCGAGCAAAGTGTCCCTGTGTAAGCCCAACGTCCCAAACAGCCAGCTCATGCACTAAGGACACGTCCTGGTCCCACTGCCTGGGTGCCTCCCAAACAGTTCAAGCTATTCAATTGTCTCACTTATCCAGAGGGCCTGATTCAGTTGGGAGCTCCACAGCTTTTGGTTCATAGATTATGTGTTTCCATTCGTTTGGCTATTTGTCCCTGTGCTTTTCCAATCTTGGTCTCAACAATTCATGCTCTTACAGTCCCTCCTCTTTCTCGACAATTGGACTCCTGGAGCTCCACCTGGGGCCTGGCTGAGGATCTCTGCATCCACTTCCATCAGTTATTGGATGAGAGTTCCAAGACAACTGCTAGGGTGTTTGGCCATCTGATCACCATACTAGGTCAAATCAGGCTTTCTCTCGACCATTGCCAGTAGTCTACAGAGTATGTGTCATTGTGGATTTCTGGGGACCTCTCTAGCACTTTGCTTATTCCTATTTTCATGTGGTCATCATTTATCATGGTCTGTTATTCCTTGTTCTCCCTTTCTGTTCTTGATCCAGCTGGGATCTCCTGTTCCCCTAAGCTTTCTTTCCCTCGAAACTTGCCCTTCATTACTCCCACTGTCATCCATGTTGTTCATGTAGATCTCATCCATTTCTCTGTCATTGGGCGATCCCTGTGTCTTTCCTAGGGTCCTGTTTTCTAGGTAGCTTCCCCGGAGTTGTATAGCAGTCTAATCATCTTTGTTTTACATCTAGTATCCTACTATGAGTGAGTTCATACCATGTTCATTCTTCTGATTCTGGGTTACCTCACTCAGGATGATTTTTTCTAGATCCATCCATTTGCCTGCAAACCTCATGATGTCATTGTTTTTCTCTGCTGAGTAGTACTCCATTGTGTATATGTACCATATTTTCTTCATTCATTCTTCAGTTGAAGGGCATCTAGGTTGTTTCCAGCTTCTGGCTATTACAAACAATGCTGATATGGACATAGCTGAGCAAATGCCCTTGTGGCATATTTGAGCATTCCTTGGGTATATGCCCAAGAGTGGTACAGCTGGGTCTTGGGGAAGATGGATTCCCAATTTTCTAAGGAAGCACCATATTGTTTTCCAAAGTGGTTGTACAAGCTTGCATTCTCACCAACAGTGGAGGAGAGTTCCCCTTGCTCCACATCCTCTCCAGCATAAGCTGTCTTCTGTGTTTTTGATCTTAGCCATTCTGACAGGTGTAAGGTGGTAGCTCAGAGTTGTTTTTATTTGCATTTCCTAGATAATTAGGGATGTTGAGCAATTCCTTAAATGTCTTTTAGCCATTTAAGCTTCCTCTGTTGAGAATTCTCTGTTTAGAGCTACCATAATAAAAACAGCTTGGTACTGGCATAAAATCCAACATGTGGACCAATGGAATCGAATTGAAGACCCTGACATTAACCCGCACACCTGTGAACATATATTTTTTGACAAAGAAGCCAAAAATGTACAATGGAAAAAAGAAAGCATCTTCAACAAATGGTTCTGGCATAACTGGATGTCAACATGTAGAAGGCTGCAAATAGATCCTTATCTGTCATCATGCACAAAACTTAAGTCCGAAGACCTCAACATAAATCCAGTTACTCTGAATCTGATAGAAGCGAATGTAGAAAGTAGTCTTGAATGCATTGGCACTGGAGATAACTTCCTAAATATAACACCAGTAGCACAGACACTGAGAGAAACAATCAATCAATGGAACCTGTTGAAACTGAGAAGCTTTTGTAGATCAAAGGACATGGTCAACAAGACAAAGCGACAGCCTGCAGAATGGGAAAAGATCTTCATCAACCCCACATCTGACAGAGGGCTGATATCCAGAATTTATAAAGAACTCAAGAAATTAGACATCAAAATGCCCAACAGTCCAATTAAGAAATGGGCTATAGAACTAAACAGACACTCATGTCTTAATAGACTTTAGAAATTCATGGTGCAGTGGGGCTGAATCTCCATTTAAATATGAGAGGGATGTAGTTACTGAAAATTTAGATTGAAGTCACGTTTTAAAATCTATAGCATGCTGCATTGGTATGATCATTAAATATATGAAATAAAGTTTTGACAAAAAAGATTATTTGTTGATAATATTGTTTGATTGATTGGTTGATTGACTGCAATATGATCCTCAGAGAAAAACTTCATGTGTATGAGAATAATCAGCCTGCAACACACAGCCAAAATACCTGCAAGAACATATGCCAGTATGTTAATGATTTTACCTAGGAGGGGTAGTATCAATGAGTATATTTCTTTTCCTTTTGTGAAACATGCTTTTGCAGGAAACACATGATAAGATTAATGGCAAGTAGATGATACATTGAATTTCATGTTGTAATTTCTATATGTTTGCTCCTTTCTGACCATCAGTTTCTTCCTTGTTGTTTTCTTTTTATTATTACTATTTTTATGTTTGTGATTCTGTGTCTGTGAGTGGATGTCATGTGTGTGGGTGTCCACAGAAGACAGAGTGGGGCACTGGATCCCCTGCAGCTAGAGTAACAAGCAGTTGTGAGCTGCCTATAGACATGGGTGCTGGGAACTGAATTCCTATCCTTGGAAGAACTGCTGGCATTCTTAACCAGCAGTGAGCACTCTTAGCCACTGAGCATCTCTTCGCCTCCCTTTCTTTTGTTTTGTTCTCTGGAAGATGTGGAAGGTCTTGTTCCTTTCTCTCTAAATCTTTGCCCCCCCTCTCTCTTTACCTCTCTTCTCCCACACTTACTCCTACAACTCAGTGTTTCATCTGAATTGAAAGTCTTTTAAGGGTGGCCAACTCATTTGCTCTTGGAAATACAGAATGAACACTATTAAGTAAACTTCTATCTGTCATGTATATTCTTAATTCTTTGGAGAATGGCAAATGGACTGAATTTACACTCTAATGCCTTGACTTCAAGCATTTTCAACCATCAGAAAAAGAAAATCATTTTTAGTTAGGACTGACAAGAAACAGACTCAGTTGTCTTTAAAATATATGCATTAAGAATATTCTCCCAAGTACTTTGTATAAAGGCAAAAGATAATAAACTTAAAATGTGTATACCAGTCAAGGAAGGTTTTATGCATATAACAGTGTGATCCAGTTTTTAGAATTAAATGCCTTGTACTAAATAGAAAATGAATGCCAAATAAATATTATTTTTTGAATGATGAAGCTCAATTCTGTCTTGAATGAAAGGAAAGTCAGCTATCTGGCATTACAAGGAACAAAACTTGTAACTTTGTAAATTTCTCTGATTTTTCTGGTTTATGGCAATAATGGCAAACGTGTCTCCATGCTTTTTACATACCCTATAATATACTGGCCAATCTGGTATTTATTATGCCAATCAATTATGTACACTCTGAGATTTTTGAAAACTGGAAAATTTTCAAGAACCAGGCAAAAAATGAACTAGTACCAAAAGGAAAGAAAGAAAGAAAGGAAGGAAAGAACGATTGGAAAAGAAAGGCTGAATGAATTATTTTGTAGTAATTAAGTTTGCTTTTGTGCATCATATTTTTCTATAACCTGTAGAGAGCCGCGTGTAGCCGCACCCTAAAGATGGCTCTGGCTTCTACCCTCTGCCTTCCCGATGGCAAACACTCTTTATGGTAAACAGCTCCTTATTTGGCTGTGGCTGGATTCGTGTGTTGCTGGCATATGCGTGAACCTGTGGACAGTGCCCACGTGGCTGCTTGGGGTTGGCAGCCCAGCCCTACTTAGGTGCTGGGAGAGGCTTGCCCCAGGGAGAGAGACACAATGCAATTAATTAAAGGTCTGAATAAACTGTGATGAGAAGGATCCTGGTGTCGCGTCTTCCTTGCTGGTCGAGGCGGGCGCGACAATAACCATGTTACTGAAACTGTTACTTGATGTCATGTTGAACAATTGTGCTATATAGAATGTGTTCCAATCAGAACCATTATTAGTCCTTGGTTCCACACTCCCATTGTAGGGTTTCAAGGGCAATTTCTCTATGCTATAGGCAGGATTTTCATTTTATGTCTTTGAGAACTATCAATTCTTCAAGTACCACACAGAACATCTGAGCAACAGAGTAGTTGAGATTAATGTGATTCAAGAGGAATAAATATAAAAATATTTTAAAATATTAATTGTGTTTATTTAATCCAAGAATGAATGAATCATGCCACATTGACCTTTCTGCTCATTTTCTAACTGTGGATACTTAGACATCTTTTGAAGTAACAAGAGCTCCAGTTAAGTAAAGCTTAATAAATCATTAAGGCTAAAAAAGTCCCACAATCAAGAGTATCTGACATTTGTCCCCATAATCATGTTACATGCCAAAATAACTCCATAGTTCGTGAATTATAATAATGTACTCATCTCTGTTTTACTAAGTGGGCATCAGGTATTCTGACATGTACATATATGTGCTTACCTCCAAACTCAGGGTGGGTTCTGTCTAACTTTGTCTCACTTCATTGAATTACCCGTCAGTTTTTCTTGAGGTGACAATAATTCAAGATGACAGGCCAACCTGTGTTGAACCTCTACACCATCATATCTTTTAACATTCCATTGCCAAAAAAGTCATAAGACAACACAGAATAGTACATAAAAGTTGTCATTCCTGATTAATGGAGCTGGAAAGCCATCTAGCTAAAGTCCTAGATACAGGATGGAGGACTAATTATTCTAATGGCAGTAGTGAAGTTCAGATATTATAACAGTGGCCTGCCTGCCTACCACTGAGGGGAGAGGAGTGATTTATTTTCTATCTTCTATTGAAGCAGGATATAAACAACCCCATCTTCAAGCAAGAAAGGGAGCCAAATATTGAACGGCAATCTACAAGTTTGGATCAAAGGGGCCTAGTCATTATGCTTCTAATTCCCTTTAGTGAGTTTGCGTGGAAAGTAAATAAGTTACATATTTAAAATGTACATTAAATTAGAAAAGATGTTTGAAAACTCGGGCCATAGAGTGGAAAAAGGGACATAACATGCCACTTTTTCTAGAAGAAATTATGAGATGTTTACACTTTAAGACACTTTACCTAGCTCTATAAAGAACCTTGAATCAGTATGCTGTTGTCATGTTCTACTATTGCATATTTACTAAAAACAAATGTATATGAACTGAACAAAATGGAGCATTCTTATTATGAATCTATACAGTTCTTTGCATGTGTATACGAAGCAGCAAGAAAAACCCATCAAAACACATGGAAATTTCCTGCCAAATTACACTTTTATTCTTGTAAGAATTCAGAGAATCTTATTGATTTCCCCTCTGTAAGAACAAAAGCTGAAATATTTTGGAATATTTGTTTAAGTCTAAAAAATGTTTTATATTTGTTTAACTTTGTAATATGTATTGTATTTGTTTATGTTGTGTCATATTTATTTAACTAAGTACAGATAGGTTTCATTTGTTTATTTTACATAGCAATTGTTTAACTATGTAAAGATGTTTTGGATTTGTTTAAATATATAAAGATGTGTTGCTGTTTTACCTTGCCTACCTAAGGTACCTGATTGGTCTAATAAACAGCTGAACAGACAATATCAAGGAAGGAGGTGTAGGCAGGAGTTTTGGACAGGGAGAATCAGAAATAGGAGGTATTTAGGAGGTATTAGGAGACACCAGAGCCAGCCCACACAGACATGAAGAAAGCAGGAAAGTGGGACATACAGAATGAAAGGAAAGTAAAAAGCCCTGAGGCAAAATGTGGATGAATAGAAACAGGTTAAATTAAGTTAAAAGAGTTTGTAGGACAAGCCTGAGCTTCCATAATTCATAATAAGTCTCCATGTCCTTATTTGGGAGCTGGTGGGAGCCTCAAAGAAAATGCCAACTATAGTAGGCACCCAATGTGTGGCCTGAATTACCACATTGAGTATAAGAAAGCTGAGAAGAAAAGAAGAGAACAAAGTAAAACAGAAACAGGACAAAAAACAGATATGGCTCCTTTAAGAGATGCTATTGGTAGCAGAGCATGTGAGCAGACAGCACACTTGGTAGAATCAACAAGGTGAGTAAAAATTCCTGCCATATTGTGGACACGATGTTTCTAGAAATGAGGCAGCTAAATGCAGCTTCCACTTAAATGAAGCTCCCAGTTAAAAACACCACTCAGCCAGGTCTATGTGCTTAAAGCTCAGCTGTATTGGACCTGAAGAAGGGGTGAAGCCAACTGCCTGAGCTACAAGGTGGTGGGCGTTGATACCACTTGGCAGTTTAATGTTTGGCTCACATGGACAGAGACACTACAGGAGCACAGTAAAATAGGTTCAGACTAGAAAAACCTTTAAACAGGTTACAGTGTGTGTAGGTGCTTAAGAAAGAAAAGAAAATGGGTATAGACAGTCATAGCAAAAAATGAATAATTTTTAAATAATAAGTAAATTCTTTCAAGAAAGAGTAAAGTAATAAAAAAAGAATAAGCCATGTAAAGTGGTGATGTGCACAGAGAGTCTGGAACCTGTATGGTGCTATATTGACTTGAAATTTTTGAATGTTGATGAGGGAACAGCAGCTACTGGGAGACATGGGACTGTAAAAGGAGTAGCCTAGATACATTAGGAATATCTTAACTTTAAAATGGAATTCAAAAAAATTATTGCATTGCAGGAGAGGTTATGCTTTTGTTTCCATGGGAAATCAAAGGCTGTGGAATCCTCCAAAATTAATAGGAGACCCCCTGAAAACATGGTCTATAGACATAAAGAAATAAACTTATAAAAACCATGAGGCAGGTGGTGTATATGCTGATCTCTTAACAAGGGAACCACTCTGAGACTGGATGAGACATGGTAAATCTTGTTGCTACTAGAGTCCTCATGACTTATTACATGTCATTCTTTCATATGGCATGGACAGAGGTTTGGTTATACCCCAATTTTGCAGAGGAACTTTGGGTGACTGCCAGGACAGCAGACTTCTTTGTCATTTCCCTAGTTTTGGAAGGTGCTTGCTTCACACGTCCTGTTTACTCAGAAAACATACGTTTTTTTCCCTTTGGTCTGTAATGGAGTTGAAGACAGGATAGTTATAACTTTCCTTGTTACCAAATTAAGAAAGGAAACTTACATATAAATATAACATTGAGAAACATAAAAGATTAAATTGTTTATCTAAGAAAATGCTTTGAGATACAAAAAGATAATTTTTGTTTGGTAATAGAAGTTAGGATACAAAGTAAGTTAGGTACACAACTTTTGACTCACTAAAATGGGATAGTGGAGTATTTTCTCTAAATTTCCCAAATACAAATGGACTGGATATTGTAAATGTAATTCTTACTTGATAATTCTTATTGTATATAGTCTTATGTTAAAACTAAAACCTTTCTTTTAATTTAGGCAAAAATCAGGAAATGCTGCAAAATATTCAAGTATGAAAAGATGGGTTACATTTGTTTAACTATATAAAGATATGTTGCATTTGTTTAATTATGTAAAGATGTGTTGCTGTTTTACCTTGCCATCTTAAGGCACCTGATTGGTCTAATAGCCTGAACAGCCAATAGTTAGTGAGGAGGTGTAGGCAGGACTTCGGACAGGGAGAATAAGTTGTAAGAGGAATTTAGGCTCCAAGGAAGAAAAAAAAGACATGCCATGGAGACACCAAGGATTAGCCAGCCAGATATGGCATGGAGAAAGCAGGAGAGTAGGATTTGTAGAATGAAAGAAATAAAAAGCCTCAAGGCAAGATATAGATTTACTATTATTATTATTATTATTATTATTATTATTATTATTATTATTATTATATTTGTGTTCTAATTTTACACATCAGCCATGGGTTCCCCTGTCCTTCCCCGCCTGCCCCCACCACCACCTTCCCCTCATCCCCTCCCCTCCATTCCCATCTCCTCCAGGGCCAAGACACCCCTGGGGATTCATTTCAACCTGGTGGATTCACTACAGGCAGGTCCTGTCCCCTCCTTCCAGGCTGAGCAAAGTGTCCCTGTGTAAGGACAAGGATCCTAACAGCCAGCTCATGCACTAAGGACAGGTCCAGGTCCCACAGGCTGTTTGCCTCCCCAGCAGTTCAAGCTATTCAATTATTTCACTTATCCAGAGGGCCTGATCCAGCTGGGGGCTCCATAGCTTTTAGTTCATAATTCATGTGCTTCCATTTGTTTGGCTATTTGTCTCTGTGCTTTTTCCAATCTTGCTCTCAACAATTCATGCTCTTACAGTCCCTCCTCTTTCTTGCCAATTGGACTCCTGGAGCTCCACCTGGGGCCTAGCCGTGGATCTCTACTTCTATCAGCCATTGGATGAGAGTTCTAGCACGACAGTTAGGGTGTTTGGCTATCCAATCATCAGAGTAGGTCAGTTCAGGTTTTTTCTTCAACATTGCCAGTAGGCTATTGTGGAGGTATCTTTGTGGATTTCTGAGGACCTCTCTAGCACTCTGCCTATTCGTGTTCTCATGGGGTCTTCATTTATCATGGTTCCTTGTTCTCCCTTTCTGTTCTTGATCCAGCTGGGATCTCCTGCTCCCCTAAGCTTTCTTTCCCTCAAATCTTGCCCTTCATTACTCCCACTGTCGTCCAGGATGTTCATGTAGATCTCATCCATTTCTCTGTCATTGGGTGATCCCTGGGTCTTTCCTAGGGTCCCATTTTCTAGGTAGCCTCCCTGGAGTTGTGTAGCAGTTTAGTCATCTTTGTTTTACATCTAGTATCCTCCTATGAGTGAGTACATACCATGTTTGTCCTTCTGAGTCTGGGTTACCTCACTCAGGATGATTTTTTCTAGATCCATCCATTTGCCTGCAAACCTCATGATGTCATCGTTTTTCTGTGCTGAGTAGTACTCCATTGTGTATATGTACCATATTTTCTTCATCCATTCCTCAGTTGAAGGGCATCTAGGTTGTTTCCAGCTTCTGGCTATTACAAACAATGCTGATATGAACATAGCTGAGCAAATGCCCTTGTGGTATGATTGAGCATTCCTTGGCTATATGCCCAAGAGTGCCACAGCTGGGTCTTGGGGGAGATGGATTCCCACTTTTCTAAGGAAGTGCCATATTGATTTCCAAAGTGGCTGTACAAGCTTGCATTCCCACCAGCAGTGGAGGAGAGTTCCCCTTGCTCCACATCCTCTCCAGCATAAGCTGTCTTCTGTGTTTTTGATCTTAGCCATTCTGATAGGTGTAAGGTGGTATCTCAGAGTTGTTTTGATTTGCATTTCCCGGATAATTAGGGATGCTGAGCAATTCCTTAAATGTCTTTCAGCCATTTGAACTTCCTCTGTGGAGAATTCTCTGTTTAGTTCTATAGCCCATTTCTTAATTGGACTGTTGGGCATTTTGGTGTCTAATTTCTTGAGTTCTTTATATATTCTGGATATCAGCCCTCTGTCAGATGTGGGGTTGGTGAAGACCTTTTCCCATTCTGTAGGCTGTTGCTTTGTCTTGTTGACTGTGTCCTTTGCTCTACAAAAGCTTCTCAGTTTCAACAGGTCCCATTGATTGATTGTTTCTCTCAGTGTCTGTGCTACTGGTGTTATATTTAGAAAGTGATCTCCGGTGCTAATGTGTTCAAGAGTACTTACTACTTTCTCTTCTATCACATTCAGAGTAACTGGATTTATGTTGAGGTCTTTGATCCACTTGGACGTAAGTTTTGTGCATGGTGACAGATATGGATCTATTTGCAGCCTTCTACATGTTGACATCCAGTTATGCCATCACCATTTGTTGAAGATGCTTTCTTTTTTCCATTGTACATTTTTGGCTTCTTTGTCAAAAATTATATGTTCATAGGTATGCGGGTCAATGTCAGGGTCTTCAATTCGATTCCATTGGTCCACATGTCGGTTTTTATGCCAGTACCAAGCTGTTTTTATTACTGTAGCTCTATAGTAGAGCTTGAGGTCGTGGATGGTGATGCCTCCAGAGGTGTTTTATTGTGCAGGATTCTTTTGGCTATCCTGGGTTTTTTGTTTTTTGATATGAAGTTGAGTATTATTCTTTCCAGATCTGTGAAGACTTGTGTTGGTAATTTGATGGGGATTGCTTTGAATCTGTAGATTGCTTTTGGTAAGATTGCCATTTTTACTATGTTAATTCTGCCTATCCATGAGCATGGGAGGTCTTTCCATTTTATGACATCTTCAATTTCTTTTTTCAGGGACTTAAAGTTCTTGTCATATAGGTCCTTGACATGCTTAGTTAGAGTAACCCCAAGGTATTTTATATCATTTGTGGCTATTGTAAAGGGTGATGTATCTCTGATTTCCTTCTCAGCCTGTTTATCTATTGTATATAGGAGGGCTACTGATTTTTTTGAGTTGATCTTGTATCCTGCTATGTTGCTAAAGGTTTTTATTAGCTGTATCATTTCCTTGGTTGAATTTTTGGGGTCACTCAATATATACTATCATGTCATCTGCAAATAGGGAAACTTGACTTCTTCCTTTCCAATTTGTATCCACCTTAATCCCCTTATGTTGTCTTATAGCTCTGGCTAGAACTTCAAGTACTATATTGAATAAGTATGGGTAGAGGGGACAGCCTTGCCCTGTTCCTGATTTTAGTGGTATTGCTTTGAGTTTCTCTCCATTTAATTTGATGTTGGCTGTTGGCTTGCTGTAGATTGCCTTTATTATGTTTAGGTATGTTCCTTCTATTCCTGATCACTCCAAGAACTTTATCATGAAGGGGTGTTGGATTTTGTCAAATGCCTTTTCTGCATCTAGTGAGATGATCATGTGGTTTTTTTTCTTTGAGTTTGTTTATATGGTGTAATACATTGATGGACTTTCATATGTTGAACCACCCATGCATCTTTGCGATGAAGCCTACTTGATCATGGTGGATAATTGTTTTGATGTGTTCTTGGAGTCTGTTTTCCAGTATTTTATTGAGTATTTTTGCATCCATGTTCATGAGGGAGATTGGTCTGTAGTTCTCTTTCTTTGTTTCATCTTTAATTGGTTTAGGAGTCAGGGTATTTGTAGCCTCATAGAAGGAGTTTGGTAATATTCCTTCTGCTTCTATTGTGTGGAACAATTTAAAGAGTATTGGTATTAAGTCTTCTTTGAAGATCTGGTAGAATTCTGCAGTGAAACCATGAGGTCCTGGGCTTTTTTTGGTTGGGCGACTTTTAATGACTAATTCTATTTCCTTAGGGATTATTGGACTGTTTAAATGGTTTATCTGGTCTTGATTTAACTTAGGTATGTGGTACCTATCCAGAAAATTATCCATTTCTTTTAGATTTTCTAGTTTTGTGGAGTAGAGGTTTTTGAAGTATGACCTGATGATTCTCTGGATTTCCTCATTGTCTGTTGTTATGTCCCCCTTTTCAGTTCTGATTTTGTTAATTTGGATGCTCTCTCTCTGTCTTTTGGTTAGTTTGGATAAGGGCTTGTCTATCTTGTTGATCTTCTCAAAGAACCAACTTTTTGTTTCATTAATCCTTTGTATTGTTCTCTTTATTTCTATTTTATTGATTTCAGGTCTCAATTTGATAATCTCCTGGCATCTGTTCCTCCTGGGAGACTTTGCTTCTTCCTGTTCAAGGGCTATCAGTTGTGCTGTGAAGTCACTAGCTTGAGATTTCTCCAGCTTCTTTATGTGGGCATTTAGTGCTATGAATTTCCCTCTTAGCACTGCTTTCATATGTCCCATAAGTTGGGGTATGTGGTGTATTGAATTTCATTGATCTCTAGGAAGTCTTTAATTTCTTTCTTTTTTTCCTTAACCCATTGGTGATTCAGTTGAGCATTATTCAGTTTCCATGAGATTGTAGGTTTTTTGTAGTTTTTTCTGTTGTTGAAATCTAACTTTAAACCATGGTGGTCTGACAGAACACAGGAGGTTATTCCAATTGTTTTGTATCTGTTGAGATTTGCTTTGTGGCCAAGTATGTGGTCGATTTTAGAGAAGGTTCCATGGGGTGCTGAGAAGAAGGTATATTCTTTTTTGTTCAGGTGGAATGTTCTGTAGATATCGATTAAGTCCATTTGAGCCATAACATCAGTTAAGTCCATTATGTCTCTGTTAAGTTTCAATTTGGCCGATCTGTCCAGAGGTGAAAGTGGGGTGTTGAAGTCTCCCACTATTAATGTGTGGGGTTTTATATGTGGTTTAAGCTTTAGTAATGTTTCTTTTACATATGTGGGTGCCCTTGTGTTTGGGGCATAAGTGTTCAGAATTGAGACTTCATCTTGGTGGATCTTTCCTGCGATGAGTATGTAATGTCCTTCATCATCTCTTTTGATTGATTTTAGTTTGAATTCTATTTTGCTGGACATTAGGATGGCTACACCAGCTTGCTTCTTAAGACCATTTGATTGGAAAGTCTTTTCCCAGCCTTTTATTCTTAGGAGGTGTCTGTCTTTGAATTTGAGGTGTGTTTCTTATATGCAGCAGAAAGATGGATCCTGTTTTCATATACATTCTGTTAGTCTGTGTCTTTTTATAGGTGAATTAAGTCCATTGATATTAAGGTATATTAATGACCAGTCATTGTTCGTTCCTGTTATTTTTATCTTTTGGTGGTAGTGTGTGTGTACTTCTCTTCTTTGGGGTTTACTGCTGTGGTGTTATCTATTGCCTGTGTTTTCATAGGTGTATCTGCCTTCCTTAGGTTGGAATTTTCCTTCTAGTGCTTTCTGTAGGGCTGGGTTTGTGGATAAGTATTGTTTAAATCTGGTTTTGTCTTGGAAGGTCTTGTTCACTCCATCTATGATGACTGAACGTTTTGCTGGGTATATTATTTCTAGGCTGGATTCATGGTCTCTTAGTGTCTGCATTACATCTGTCCAAGTCCTTCTGGCTTTCAAAGTCTCCATTGAGAAATAGGGTGTTACTCTGATGGGTTTGCCTTTATAAGTCAGTTGGCTTTTTTCCTTTGCTGCCCTTAATATTTATTCTTTCTTTATTCTGTACGTTTAGTTGTTTAATTATTATGTGGCGCGGGGACTTCTTTTGGGGGTCTAGTCTGGTGTTCTATAGGCTTCTTGTATCTTCATAGGCATTTCCTTCTTTAAGGTGGGAACGTTTTCTTCTATGATCTTGTGGAATATATTTTCAGTGCCTTTGAGTTGGTATTCTTCTCCTTCCTCTATCCCTATTATTCGTAGGTTTGGTCTTTTCATGGTGTCCCAAATTTCTTGGACATTTTGGGTCATGACTTTGTTGGTTTTAGTGTTTTCTTTGACTGGTGAATCTATTTCTTCTACAGTATCTTCAACACCAGAGTTCCTCCTTTCCATCACTTGCATTATGTTGGTTGTACTTGCATCTGAAGTTCCTGTTTGTTTACTCAGATTTTCTATTTCCAGCATTCCTTCTGCTAGTGCCTTCTTCATTTTTTCTATTTCTCTCTTAACGTCTTGGACTGTTTCCCTTGTTTTTTCCTGATTTTCTTTCAGGGACTTATTTTTTTCTTCTGCTTTAATTGTCCTTTCCTCTAGTTTTTTATAAAGTTCTTTCCATTTTTTTGTGTGTTTGTTCCTCCACTTTATTTTTGATTTCTTCTATATAAGGCTCTAGCCTCCTCATGATGTTAATTACAAGGTTGTTTTCTTCTTCTTCTTCCATTCTGTGATGTTCAGGTCTAGCTGTTGGAGAAGGGCTAGGTTGTGGTGATGCTGTATTGCTCTTTATTTTGTTGTATGTACTTCTGCCTTGGTGTCTGCCCATCTCCTTGTGGGTTCGTTCTTGGTCTTACCAGTGTACTTGGTCCAGACAGAGCTGACAGATTTAGGGAGCGTCTCTCTGGTCCCGATGGAAGCTCTGGGCTGAATGGGATCTCTGGTCCAGATGAGAGTGCTGGCTGGATAGGAGCTGGGGGGGCTGGACTCTGAGTCTTAGGAAGTCCCTGGAGTCTCCTTATCTTGTCCAGATGGGAGGTCCTCTTGTCCATATGGGACTTCCGGGACAGGATGGAAGCTCTGGTCCAGATGGGAGTTCTGGGGCGGATGGGAGCTGGGGGCTTTCTGGTCCAGATGGGAGATCCGGGACAGAATGGAATACTGGACTCTGGTCTCTAAGTCTCCAGTAGTGGCTGGGGTCTCCAGCAGATGGGTGTGTGTGCAAGGCCTTGAGGTTGTAGTGTCCACGGGATGGTCTCTCTGGTCTCTGGTTCAGATGGGAGTTCCGGGGTGGATGAAAACTGGGGCTGGTCTCTGAGTCTCAGGAAGTGGCTGGGGTCTTGGGCAAATGAGTGTGGGGGCAGGGTGTAGAGACTACAGGGTCTGCATGCAGCCTTGGGAAAAGAGGAGCCTTCCCACAGGGCCCAACGATTAGCCAGAAACTGGAGCCAAGTTGGGCAGGTCCTCTCAGGATGGTGTCCAGGGGTGGGACCCAGGGGCGGCTGCCTCTCTGACTGTAGCCCCGGCACTCAGCTCTGGTCCAGATGGGAGTTCCGGATGGATGGGAGCTGGGTCTGCTCTCTGACTCTCAGGAAGTGGCTGGGGTCTTGGGCAAATGGGTGTGTGGGCAGGGCGTGGAGACTGCAGGGTCTGCCTGCAGTCTTGGAAAAGGGGAGCCTTCCTGCAGGGCCCACCTATTGGCCAGAAATTGGGGCCAAGTTGGGCAGGTCGTCTCAGGATCCCTTTTACTATGTTTAATCTTTAAAGTATACATTAAAAAAATCCAAAAACACCTCCAGCTTCAATTTCACAGATACAACTCCAGCATTAGAGATGCTAGTCAACACTTCCTGCCTCTTCTTGCTGATGTCCCTCCTGATCTTCAGCAGGGAATGATGTGATGGGCATTCCTTTCAGGAATAAAGAGTTCAAACAAGGAATAGAGTTGGTAACTAGAGAATATTGTAAAATGACAGCTGTCAAGGTTCGCAAATGAGTGAGTGAAAACAAACAATCATTCTTGGGAGAAGAGGATAAAAGAAATATTCATAATCTAAATCTAACATTAAAACAACTCAGAAACTAAATCCAACATTAAAACAATTCATAAACTAAATCCAACACTAAAACAGTGTTGTTTGAATATTTGTTCTTGTGTGGGTTGAATTGCCGTTTCTAAGCTTGCAGTAGTTACTTCCAGCTACAAATGGCATTGGGCAGGACTCCCCAGGTCAGGACTACATTGAAGAGAGTGGGCTTCATCCATGTCAGGCAGCTCAGTATCTGTTTTAAATCTTTACAATCCATCTTGCTTGAGGTATATAGAAACATCAATGGATAGATATGGAGAGAGTGAACAACCTTGCCTTGTTCCTAATTTTAGTGGAATTGCTTTGAGTTCCCCCCATTTAAGTTAATGCTGGCTACAGAATTGATTATCATAGTGTTGCCATTATCATGTTGAGGTACGTCTCTTGTACCTCTAATCACTCCAGGACTTTAATCATGAAGAGGTGCTACAATTTGTCAAATGCCTATTCTGCATCTAATGATATGATTATCTGGTGTTTGCCTTTCAATTTGTTTATATGGTGGATAGAATTTATAAATTTACATAGGTTAAAACATCCCTGCACTCTGGGATGAACCCTACTTGTTCATGGTGGATGATCTTTTGGATTGCATTATTGGATTCAGTTTACAAGTATTTTATTCAGAGTTTTTACATTAATGTTCATGAGGTAAATTTGCCTGTGATTCTCATTCTTTGTAGAGTGTTTATGTGGTTTAGGTATCAAGATAACTGTGGCCTCTTAAAAAACTGGGCAATGCTCTTTATGTTTCTATTTTGTGGGATAATTTGAGGAGTACTGTCTTCAACTCTTCTTGAACAGTCTTGTAGAATTCTGTGCTAAAACCATCTTGTCCTGGTATTTTTCATTTGTTTTATTTTCTTTTATTGGTAGATATTTAATTACTTCTTCTATTTTACTTGTGATTGTAAGTCTGCTCAAATTGTTTATCTAATATAGGTTTACCTTTAGTAGGTAGTATGTACCAAAAATTATTCATTTCTCCTTTATTGCAAATTATGCTTTCAACAACTTTAAACTTTATTGAATGAAAATTGCATAAACACAATTGTAAAAGTTAAATACAATTTATCACATGTAAAATGGATTATTGTATAATTAGCAGTATCAACCCTAAATCATCCGCACTTCCACAGTGGGGATGGGATACAGCAATGTTAATTTAATAAATTAAGTTAAAAAATAAAAGCACTTTATATTGAATCAAACATTTCAAATAATTCAATATAGTCCTAGCAAAGCTGAGGTTTGGCTTCACTATAATAATATGGATATTTACCATTATAATTACTTCTGATCAACTTCCAAAACCTAAGGCAAGTCTCCTTAATTCTGGGAAAGAATGTGTCTTTAAGTAACCATGATGCTTTCCCCAATAGTTCTGCATCATATGTAAGTCTGGTAGAGGGTGATGGGTCAGAAAAGCATCAGTCTGTGCAATTCATCGTCCTTTCTTGTACTGTTTTCAAGCTTTTTTAAAAAAATACATTAAAAAAAAAAAAACCCAGCACCTCCAGCTTCAATTTAACAGATACAACTCCAGCATTAGAAATGCTAGTCAACACTTCCTGCCTCTTCTTGCTGATGTTCCTCCTGATCTTAAGCAGGGAATGGCATTGTGATGGGCATTCCTTTCAGGAATAAAGAGTTCAAACAAGGAACAGAGTTGGCAATTAGAGAATATTATAAAATGAAAACTGCCAAGGTTTGCAAATGAGTGAGCGAAAACATCAACAAGCATTGGTGGGGGAAGAAGGTAAAAAAATTCATAAACTAAATCTAACATTGAAACAATTAACAAAATAAATCCAACATGAAAACAACTCATAAACTAAATGCAATATTAAAACCATTGATAAAATAAATTCAACATTAAAACAATTCATAAACTAAATCCAACAATAAAACAATTCATAAACTAAATCCAACATTAAAACAACTCAAAAACTAACTCCAACACTAAAACAATGTTGTTTGAACATGTGTTCTTGTGTGGGTTGAATTGCTGTTTCCAAGCTTGCAGTTGTTACTTGCAGCTACAGATGGCATTGGGCAGGACTCCCCAGGTCAGGACTGCATTGAAGAGAGTGGGCTTCATCCATGTCAGGCAGCTCAGTTTCTGTTTTAAATCTTTTCAAGCCACTTGCTTGAGGTATATAGAAACATCAATGGAAAAGTGCAGGGTGTCATAGCAACCAGGTAGATGTTGTTACAGTAAGTGACTATGCAGGATCTCCCACACCATCCTCTTCCTAAAGATGGGCATGTGTTGCTGAGAAAAGGTAAGTGGTTGGTCTCTGGAAATGTAATCTGCATATTTACAAGTGAAAATTCCACAGTCACTCCCATTCAGTTGCTGAGGAATCTCCTTTGATGTCATACTGTATCGTTTCCACTGCAAAGGGTCCAGCTCAATGTTCCTTTGAGTCTTGCTCTCATTCTGTAAATATTCAAAGATGGTCTCACAAATACTCTGCCCTGTCTGTCCCATTGAATCAAAGTAAACAATACTTTTTTTTCTTAGGTCGATTACTATCAGGCTCCAATGAACCTTCTGGTGAATAGGTACTAGAACAATTTCTTTTTCAAACAGTTTTATTCCTCGAGTCCATCGTTTAACAGAGCAGTAGCCACCATGCTTTAGTTTAGGATAAAAGAAGGTGTTGAACACGTGGACAGCTGGGTACCCTTTTTTGTTATTTCTCTCAACCAGAAGATTCATGTAAAAATTGATGACCTCATCATTGAGCCACTCACCATTCTTTAGTGTGTGGATATCTCCTCGAGTAATATGCAATTTGAATGCACTAGTTAAGATTTCTTCCTGGGGTCCTGGACCTAGTGCATTTCTTACTTCCTTTTCCATGTCCTCTGTAATATCAAGGACTTCATCGGTTCCTCTGCCCTTTTCCTGTTCTCCATCAGGCTTTTTCTCTGTTATAACTACTGGCATCTTGTTGGGGAGTGACCTACTGCTGCTACTATGCAGGAAGACTAGAGCCTCTGTTCTTAGCAAGTCAGGCTCCAAGTGGTGTCCCTGTCTTCCTTCAAGGTTTGCTTCATCTTTCTTCTGTGTATCTGAGTTCTCTGTACATGTCTTCACTTTTTTGTCTGGTGAGACACATTCCTTTGTAGTAACAATAGTAGATTGTTTAGGATCACACTGGGTTGTTGTGGATCCATGACTGTGCCCTTCCACACAACCTTTGATCTTCAAGGAATCCACCATAGTTGTGGGAACCCTCTGTTGGTCAGATTTCATACAATCACTCAGTGGAAGTTGCTGTAGTAACCTTTGGTACTTTCGCCTCTGGTGGTTTTCAGCATATTCCTCCATGACACACCAGGGCCGCTTGTGACCCTTGTCACCATCTCCAGACTTTCTCCCAGTTATGGCCTGCTCCTGTGGACCTGTGGCCCACTCTAGGGGCTTTAGTTGTCTTAGACTTTCTTGATGGGGTTCCCATACCTTGTCCTTGCATGGCTGTTGACTGTGAAGCTCTAGGTTTTGCTGTTCCTGAGGTATCCTCTTCTCAGTTTTGCTGGGCTTTTCAAACTTCAAATACATTCCACCCTCATCCTGGCATTTCAGCTTTTTACCTTCTCCCAAAGACTCGATCTCTGTGCCACCTTCATACTGGTATTTTCGTTTTTGACCTTGCCCAGAAGCTTCAGGCTTCACGTCCATCCCACTTTGTTTAGGTTGCCACATGGATTCACTTCTGGATTTGCCTTTGCTGGGTACTGGCTCCCCAGTATGTTATAGCCTTCCTATTTCCAATTAAAACAACTGTCTGCGTGACTCTTGCTGACTATTCTTGGGCTAGTCACCCTGATATCTGAAGTATTACTTATTCCAGTAATGATATAATCCACAAGCTGGTTCAAAGTTGGAAACCCATTAGTCCACAGGATGAAGCGCTCAGAATAGCTTTTCTTTATAAACAAGAGTTGACTTTGGACGTTAGGGTCAGTCAGAGTATGAAGCCAATCAGGTGGACAATGGGAACTGATTGGTGAATAATCAAATGTTGGCAGTTCACCAGGGTCCACTGTGTGGGAAACCCTGTGGAGTTCTAGGCCTCCTTCCTCAGAAGAGTCCCACAAGGGCTCAGTAACCAGCTAAAGACCTAGAAATTAAAAATCAGACGGATTGTCCTAGCCACCGTAAGACACCAGGCCTGAACCATGCAGCTAACACGTCAGAGGCAAGCCTCACAAGTGATGCCTGACTCCGAGGTTGCCCTACTCACAGCCTTCAAGGTTCCATAGCTAATTGTGATGTGACATAAAGAACATAAATACATGTTCTCTGGAAGGTGGCTGCCCTACTCAAACCCAAGTGTATCCAGGAGTTTGAAGACAGGCTTAGAGTGTTGCAAAGTAATTATACACATCTCAGTTCCCTTCTGGAGAACACAGGGTTACCTAGATCATCTCAGCATAATCTAGTTTGTCCTAATTAGTACGTTAGTCTTTTAGAAAATTGTCTATCTTAGTCAATAATAGAAAACAAATATAATTGCCATTCAAATTGGCTTCTCATCATAATCTTAGTAATTACAGAGAAAAAATAGAATCTTATAGTCATAAAACCCAGTAGCTACTGTTGTGTGACAAAACTTTTCATGGGGAAATGAAACACATGTGTCTACTCTCTCCAGATAGAGATCCCAGGACAAATCAAAGTACAGATACCACAAAGTCCAACTTTGTGAACTAATAAGTTCTATTGGTGTTACTTACAGTACTATAGGTGAGAAGTTATTTACAGGAGCAGAAATTAATCAAAGAGAGGTGCATCATCATAGCCTACCCACAGCATTTGTGACAGCTCACAAAAGCTGGGAACCTGGAAACCTTGCACATCCTGCAGTCAACTCAACCAGCTGGAAAGTTTCCTTTCTAAGTGACTCAGTTTATCTAAACCTCTTTCCAACAGCTGGCTGGTTTCTGCTTCTTCGGAGTTTGGCTCTTCTGTGCTTCTTCCATGCTGCTCAGCTTCCTTTCATCTGAGAGGGAGTGTCAGCTTTTTATTGCGCTTTCTGTTAAAAAGTGGTATAGTGAATCTTGTGAGTTTTAGGGACTTTCTGAGCTCTTTTGATTTGTTTGTCTTCACACTTAAGGAGCTTCCCATCAGGGTGGAATGTGTCAATCTTGGAAGAAACTGTTGCACAAAAGGTACCAACATACCAAGGATAAGTACATTGACAATGAGAATAAATAAAATCTCAGCTTTATCAGTAGGATTTGTGAGAAAAAGTTAACTATTTACAATAACAACAATGATCAGATAATTACATTTGCAATTTTCAGTGTGTTTGTGTTTGGCAGATTTGGAGAAAGTGCTGTAATATCAATCTTTTTGAGTCTAAGTTTTATACCTAAACCAGTTTTCTATCATAATTTGCATTACCATCCTAAAAATACCTTTTTAAACCTTAAAACATTTTTTAGATAAACAACTTAAACTTTTATGTTTCTCAACCTTATTAACTTTACATCTCTTATGTAAATTTCTGAATTTGGTAAGAAGAAAAAATGTAAATGTAAGTATCTAGTCTTCAACTCCATCAAAGATCACAGAAGAATATAACATTACCTGAGTAAACAGGAAGTGCAGAGCAAACAACTTCCAAAACTATAGAAATGGCAAAGACAGCTGGCTGCCTGAACAGTCCCTCCCTCAAGGTTCCTCTACAATGTTGGGGCATTCATCTTCAGCCTACAGGCTTAGAATATCTGATAGAGTTTTCTGTGAAGCAGGAATTTTTCAGGACTGGCCCTCCTTGTCTTGGCAAAGTTCTGCTGTTGCTTTCTTTTGTATCCTTCTTGTCCAATTTTGACAGCATATTGTCAGCAGTCAAGGCAAGGGCAGTTTCTTGCCCTTGCTAGTTTTGCCACATTGAAAGCAAATTCCATATGGAGGTTCTTTGATACCCATCATACTTTTTTATGTAAATTTGTGCTGCCAAGAGCAGACATGTCTCACTGTCATGAAAAGCCTTATGTTAATAAAACATCTTAATGCCATATTCTGTAGAGCCCTGAAGTGTTTGAAGACAACTTATCTATCTAAAATATATGTTTGACCTTGAAAACATACCTAATATGACTAAATGCCTGATTGTTATAGAAGACTAATAACCTGCATTTCTTTTTTTTTCTTTTTCTTTCTTTTTGTTTTTTGTTTTTTTCAAGACAAAGTTTCTGTGTGTAGCTTTGCACCTTTCCCGAAACTTTGGAGATCAGGCTGGCCTCAAATTCAGAGAGATCCACCTGCTTCTGCCTTCCGAGTGCTGGGATTAAAATCGTGTACCACCACTGCCCAGCAAACCTGCATTTCCTAATTATCTTAAGTAGTTTATAATAATAGTTTTCACGTACTGGAAGTTTACATTACATTGTTAAATGAACTGCATATGTATAATTCCCTAAACAAGAGTAGAAACACATATACAGTATAACAAAATAATCTTAAATTTACAAAATCTTAAATATACAAAATCTTAAATATACAAAAATCCATATCAATGTAAAATATTTAAGACTAATTGCTTTTTTAGTTTAAAAGTAGATTCAATAATCTGTTCTTTCATTGTGTCATTTCTGTATCCCCCAATTTTTCTTTTTCAGAACAAGATTCCTGAATCTAATCTTCTTTGCTTAGTTTCCTCTCTAACCATGGCCAATAACAAGTTGCAACTAGCCCCCATAAATAATGATAAAACAATCATCCACCAAACGACCAGAAATTACCCATCTCTCCTTTTGGGAATGTGGGCTTTGTGTTCTTAAAAGTACTTTGCTGTTTGGGGGCAATGACTTCTTTAGGTGCCCCTGATAAAATTGAGATAATGATTAGCTCCTGGGAGAGCTAGCTGTTGTCCAGTCTCAGTGTGATGGGAAAGTACAGAGTTTATATCTGAAGTTGGAGTAATATATGGGACTGGACCATCTTAGCTAACCACTTTGAAGTTGTCCTGAGCATTTTGTAGTCCAAGGTTACCTTTGAGTGGTGTTTGTCAGCCTAGTGATGTTATCACAGCCCAAGTGGAATCGTTATTCTTGGGGCCCATCATCTTAGAGACCTCAAACGTCACTGCCCATAATAGTTATGGTTCACTGCAGAAAACCTACACATTCTAAATCTCATATTTAGCAGATCTCTAAGAGGTTAAAGGACTACCATTTGTTAAGTACGTCTGGGATACATAAACCTAGTTCCCTGCTTTAGTCTCAAGCCTGAAATCACATACAGGAAGGTAGATGGTGCTTATTTCTAGAATTAGGTAAGACTTTATATCTCCATTAATATCATGACAGAAAGTTTATATATATATATATATATATATATATATATATATATATATTCTTATAAATACTGAGATAATATACCTTATGAAAAGTTTTAAAGAATCAAAATAAAACCAAAGAATTTTGAGATTTATGGCAGTAGAATAGTCCCTTAATTTTTTTTTTCTCTCCCATATCAAGTAACTCTTCTGACATGAGACAGAGATTTTGGATTTTTCTCTAACAAGCATGCTTGAGTGTAGAGGAGAGAGCCACATTCCAGCTGACAAGCCAGCTTTAATTTTCATGTGAATTGGGACTACAAAAAGATCATTTGCCTTATATGTTTATACACGACAGCAGAAATAAACAGTTGGGAAGATTCTTGACATTTTATCCTGTGTAATGTATCATTAGGCCAGTTTATTCTTTTTTGGGGGATAATTTTGGTTCATATTTGTCTTTCTTCTTCTGATGTCTCATTTGTCCAGTAGTCTTCAGATTTCTTAATTGGATGTTTTTATTTTCTTGGAAAGGCAAAAACAAACACTGCCTCAACCTTGACTTCGGGGACTTCTCTTTTTTTTGCAGGTTATATCTGATTAAATATAGGTTGGTTTAGATGGAATGGTCATGCTGTTTGATGAAATATCACCCCTCCTTACCAAGAGTTATCTCTTGTTTGAATCTAATCTTTATCAATCTTGACAGTATTCATAGCTTTTCTTTTCCAGTGGAAACAAAAGCAAAACTTTTTCCCCAACACAACATATACCCTGGTTTCCATTCTGAGATCAACACATCTTTAAAGTATACAAACTGATTTAATTCAGCATTTTTTTTATTATTTTGCATTTTTTGTACTATCCAATCTCTCTCCATAGCTTTCACTCCTTTCTCGTTAACTTTTAAATAATTTACAGTTAATAAAACATTGTGTAATTTATCTCTTTAGTACTCTATTATCCCTTTCTGCTTATTAAATATATCATTTAAAGTATGATTAGATCTTTATATAAATATTTGTCATGTAGTATTGTGTGCTATACCTGTAATATGCTTTAAGTTGTAACATGTAAAAATCTTTCATTTAACTAGAGACATGCTGGAGCATTGTCAGTCTTAATTTGTATTGGTATTTCCATAGTGGCCATTAGTTTTAATACATTTGTACTTACAAAATCAGCCTTTTGGATTAGAGGAGATAGAGAGGAGGTAACTGGTCACATCCCTGCGGCTTATCTGATCTGTCAGGTTTTACCCTGATCTTTGACTCCTGAATTTCATTAATAATATTTTTACAAAATTTTATAAATTATCAAAGACCAAAGCTAAAAATTTGTGAATAAATGACATCATAATTAAAGGTTTATTAGACACAATTAATTTACTAGGTGTAACAATTAATTTCACCGATATCCCGGTATGCAGATTGGCCTCTTCACATAAGAAGTCTTTGCATCTTCTATTTTTTTTCCATCTCGTTCTTAAGGGATTTAAAGTTTTCACTGTGGAAGGTTTTTCACCTTCATAGTTAGATTTATCTCTGAATATTTTACTTTGTTTTTTAGGAATGGGAGTGTTTCCATGATCTCTTTCTCAACATGTTTGTTATTAGTGTATGACTTATGATTTTTTAAAGTTGATTTTGTATTCTGCCACTTTGTTGAAGTTGTTCATAATTTCTGCAAGTTTCCTAATGGAATTTTTGGGACTTTTTCAAATAGATATTATATTTTCTGTAAATAAGAATACTTTTACTTCTTTTTTTATTTATTTCTGTTTTATTTACTTTCCTTGTTGTTCTTGCTACTGTTTCAAACTATATTTAAAATGAATTGGGATAATGGATAACACTGTTTTTATCCCCCCTGGTTTTACTGGGATTACTTTGAGTTTTTATATACTTAGGATGATGTTGGCCAGTTTTATATATAGACTTTATTATGTGAGCTATGTTCTTTCCAGTCTTACTTTCTTTAGAACTTCAAACATGAGGCTACATTGGATTTTTGTCAACGGTCTTTTCTGATTTTTGTCTTTAAATTTATTTATATGATATCTTAGTAGCATTTGTATTGCTGTGAAGAGATACCATGACCATGGCAACTCTTATAAAGAAAACATTAAATTGGGGCTGGCCTAGAGTTTCAGAGGTTTAGTACATTGTTGCCCTGGTAGGAAGTAAGGCAGCATACAGGCAGACATGGTGCTAGAGAAGGAGCTGAGAGTTCCACATCTGGATCTGCATGCAGTAGGAGAGACTGTGCCAAAGTGGGCCTAGCTTAAGTATATGAGACCTCGACACCCACTTCCACAGAGATACACTTCTTCCAGCAAGGCCACACCCACTCCAAGGCTACACCTCCTAAAAGTACCACTGCCTATGGGCCAAGCATTCAAACACATGACTCTATGGGGACCATACAGATTCAAGTCACCACATATATATGATTTATTACATATATTGTATATGATGACTCATTGCTTCATTTCAGAAATAAAACCATGCTAATTGCAATGGATTATCTCATTGACATAATGCCTGTATTCACTGTACAAGTATTTTAATTATGATTTTTTTATTTATAAATTGTGGTGGATTGAATGAGAGTGGCCACCATAGCCTCATATATTTGAATGCTTAGTTACCAGGGAGTGGAATTCTTTGATAGGAGGAAGTGTGTTGCTGGGCGTGGGCTTTGGGGTATCTCAAAGCCCAGGGGCTCTCTCTTTCGCTTTCTCACTCACTGTCTTCTTGTGGATCAGGATGTAACTCTCCCCACCACTGCTCCAGTATTGTCTATGCTCCTCTCTGTGATGATAATGAACTGAAGCTATAAGCAAGCCCCCAATTAAATACTTTCTTTTATATTTCCCTTGGTCATGGTGTGTCTTAACAGCAATAGCACACGATCTAAGATAATGGTTGCCAGGGATACTGACCTGTAATTTTCTTTCTTTCTCATATTTTACTTGGTTTTGGTGTTAGGTTAATACAGACTTTTAAAAGAAGTTTGGAAGTATTCCTTTTGGTTTTGACTTTCTGTTTTTGAATAAGTTATGAAGTATTTCTTTCAGATCTTTGAAAGTCTGATAGAATTCTAGACCTGGTCTTATTATAGTCAGAAGACACTTTTAAAATGCTTTAGTCTCCTTATTTGTTATGTGTAGACAAACTGCTAGACAGTCTTATTAAATAAAAAACACAGAGCTAGATATAGGGGTGAAAACCTGAAAGATCAGAGGAATAGGAAAAGCCACAGCCATCCTCACCTCACTGACACCTCAGCTTCCAAAGGGACCTACTTCCTGTATACCCACTCCTATATGACTTTCTGTTCTGTTATCTCATTTGCTCTCTGTCCAGCTACATCACTTCCTCTTTCTATCCAGCTCTGTCACTTCCTGTCTGTCTGTACAGACCTACAGACCTCCATGGTTAGTGCTGGGATTTAAGGTATGTGCCCCCACACCTGGCTCTTTTCCCAATGTGGCCTTGAATTCACAGCGTTCTAGACAGATCCCTGCCTCCCGAGTGATAAGATTAAAGATGTGTGTTACTATTGCCTGACATGTATGTTTACTGTAGTGGCTGGCTTTTTCCTCCGATACTCAAATAAGTTTTATTTGGGGACACAAATATCACCACATTTTCCCTTTTTTTTGTCTAATAAATAATAAATAATATTTGTCTAATATTGTCTAATAATAAAAAATAAAAATATAACTAATATAAGAATAACTATATACAATAAATACAAACAATAAATACATCAACAATGTCTAGTCCACTTGCATTTGACAGATTTAGCAAAAATATTCCATTATCTATCCTATTTTGGTGAGTCTAAAATATACCTAATTCACTTTCTATCCTATCTTGTATTATCAACAGAAATCTATCTTATGATGTCTTTCAAATTTGTACATATTACACCTCTTAGTGAGTTTCTTTTCTGAATTTCTTAACAAGAAAAACTGTAACTACAGCTGTCTAATCTTCAACTCCCTCAGAGACCTGAGAAGGAAATAATATTGCATAGTAAAACAGAAAGTGCAAACAAGTGACTTCCAAAAATTGTGAGTTATGACAGAAATAGCCAGCTGCTTGGACAGTCCCCGAGGTTTCTCTGCAATGTTGGGGCATTATCATCTGCCTACAGGCTTAACATATCTGACAGACTTATTTGTGAAGCAGGCTATATGCAAGGCCTACAGCTCAACCCCACATTCCGTGCAAGTATTCCATGTACCAGATAAACTTGAATTCCGCCAGTGTCATGTCATGATTCAGGATTTTAAATTCTGGAAATTGCTGGTGTTTTTGGAATTCAGCTTCCCATTCTTCTCGGCTTGTGGGTGGCTTCATCTCCTTTATTAAATGCCAGTCCAGACTCCATCAGTCTAGTTACTCCTTCAAGAATAACTGCTCCAGCCACTTTTCCACTGCACAGCAGGAACCATCGGCCCACTGCCTGTTCAGCTGCCTTTGAAGAAATGGGAACTGTACCTTTTTCGGATTGCAAAGCCACTTCATCAATGGTGCCATATTGCCCTGGCCTCAGAGGATGCCTGTTGCCAAAGCTGCAACCACACTTGTCTTGGCAAGGATCAGTAATCCTTTGTCTCGTGTGGACTGGGCTGCTGGAATCCAGGGGCTTGATGGGACCAGAGTTTCCTTCCAGTTACATTTGGCATTCACTATTGGGCATTGATCTACATAGACCCAAGAAAGCTTAAAGATTCTGAATACACAGAAATGGAGCCACACTAAGTGTCCTAGTTTCACAGTCTCATGCCAGTAGCAGCAAAGAGACAGATGCCTTGTGAGGTGAGCTGGGCCACCAGCCTCCATAAGCTAAGGAGCTTGGCAGATTCCTGCGGCAGTACACAGTGGTGTCTCCAAGCCCCACAGCACACTGAGTGATGGATTTAGTTTTTGCTAGTACAGAAAAAAAAAAAAAGTAGAGATTTCTGGGCGATGGAGATGGAGATGGAGGCATGGACCCATTGCCTCCCAGAGTCTGTAGAGAACATGGATCCCAGAACCAGTGGTGAATTACCTCTGCTATGTAGGGAAGCTCAGTTGGGCAGAGTCAGCAGCCAAGCCTGCCGCATCAGTCCTAACCATTGCAGCTTAAAGCAATAGACTCACAATAAGACAGATCAGATGGAACAAACCCTAAACAGTTTACAGTGTGTGTAAAAATGTATGTGGCTTCGAAGAGAGAGGAAAATGAATATAGAGAATTACATAAAGAAATAATTATAAAAATAAAGTCTTTAAAGAGACAGTAAAAGTAATATTAAAAAATAAGCCATGTAAAGACGGCTATTACACAGAGAATCTGGATTGTGTTGTCTTTGGGACTTTGAACTGCAGAAAGACATTTGATTATAAAGGCTGCTGAGTTCAATCAATTTATACATTTTAAAGGTATCTTGACTTCAAATTTGTGTCTAAGGATATGTTGCTTTGGAAAAGATGTTCTGTTTTTGTTTTCACAGAAGATGAGAACCTGTGGATTGCTTCCAGGCTAATATGGTTTGATCAGCAAAGACTCCCTGAAAGGTCTCTGATGACACCAGGGCCCAGATCATCCAACATCCAAAAATCAGCTTCACAGCAACTGGCTGAGACAATCCATCCTCACATATGCTGCAGCCAGGATTTAGCTATAATTCTTAATTTTCTCAGGACCCACATAAGATTATCAGCACCCCCTATCAGCAGGAAGTAGTATGAGAAGCTACACCCAAATTCCCAAAATTTTGTTTGTAAATATTTATTTTTATTTAAAGGGGGTTGGTTATAAATGTAATCTCTTTCTAAAGAAGAAAAGTGCATATTATAGATATGATAGATAATGAGTAACAACTTGTTTAAAATGTTTTACATTGTTATGGGTTTTAGTTTATTGATACAAATTTAATTTTGTCATACTGTATGTATATTTCTACTCTTGTTTAAGGTGTTTGTGCAGCTCATTTGAAATTGCCATGTTTAAGAAATACAGATTAATAATTAGTCATCTATGATAATCACACTTGTCATCATGTTGGTTGGTTAAGTTTTCTAGAAATGCATAGATATAATTGAATTAGGCAGGTGCTCGTCAAACACTTCAGAGAACTACAGAATATGGCATTTAACATGTTTTAAAACCTTAGACATTTCTGGACAGTGAGACCATCTGCCATCTGCTCCTGGCAGCACCCATTTACTTCAAAGAGGAAGATGGACATTGAAGACACTCTATATGGAGTTTATCTTCTTCTTGGCACAAAATGGCCATTTGGGCAAGAAACTGCTCTTGCCTAGACTGCTTGACAAGATGTTATATAACCTGGGCATGCAGGACCCATAGGAAGGTGACCTCTGAACTTTTCAAGGTGAGATGGTCCTTCAGGTTCCCGCTTTGCAGAAGAAACTGCTAGTCATTCTACAGGACTCAGAGAAGCACCTGAGAGACTCTAGACCTATAGGCTGAAGAAGAATGCCCCAATGTTACGGAGGAACTTCAGTGACTGTCCAGGCAGTCTGCTGTCTTTGTCATTCTAGATTTTTAGAAGTTGCTTACAATTTACTTCCTGTTTACTTAGGTATTGTTATATCCTTCTTAGGTCTTTGATGTAGTTGAAGACTAGATAGTTATACTTTTTCCTTGGTTATGATAAAAGATAAATTAGATATGAAACTTTAATGATAAATGATAAATTAGATATGAAACTTTAGACTCATACATATAGGATAAATAGAATATTTGGCCAAATATGGATGAACTAGATATTATTATTGTAATTCCTGCTTGATAACTATTCTATTATATGTAATACTATGTTAAAGTTAAAGCTTTTCTTTTTGATTATACAGAAAAGGGGAACTGCTGTGGGATTGATTTCTGCATACTGTGTTGGCTATGATTGGTTGATGAATAAAGCCCTATTGACATATGGCAAGCCATCTTAGAGGCAGGCAGGAAATACAAGCAGATAGACAGGAAGTAGAAAGGCAAAGGGAAGAGACTTGAGCCAGTTGCCCAAGGAGCAACATGTAATGGGACACAGGTAAAGCCAGGGAAAAGTGGCAATATGTAGATTAATACTTATGGGTTAATTTAAGATATAAGAGCCAGGTAGCAAGAGGTGTGCCATAGACTCTATAGTTTGTAAATAATATAAGCCTCTGTGCTGACTTGGGACCAAGTACCTGTGGACTAGGTGGGACACATGAGAACTTCTGACTACAAATGGTGCCCTGCTTCACAGAGGAGACTGGCAGACATTCTATAGGACCTAGAGAAGCACCTGAGAGACTCTAGCCCTATAGGTTGAAGATGGATGCCCCAGTGTTACAGAGGAACTTTGGGTGACTGTCCAGGCAGCCAGCTGTCTCTGTCATTCTAGATTTTTGGAAGTTGCTTACAGTGTTCTTCCTAGTTACTTAGGTAATATTAAGTACTTCTGGGGTCTTTGATGGGTTTGAAGACTAGTCATTATAGTTTTCCTTAGTCATGATAAAAGATAAATTAGATATGAAACTTTAGACTCACAAATATAGAATAGATAGAATATATTCCTTAATTTTGCCAAATGAAATTAGACTAGATATTGTAACTGTAATTCTTGCTTGATAATTTTTCTATTATATGTAATTTTACTATGTTAAAGTTAAAATCTTCCTTTTTGATCAGACAGAAAAGGGGAAATGTGGGATGTTTTTATGTATGCTATGAATATGTGTTGCTCTGACTGGTTAATAAATAAGCTGCTTTGGCCTATGGCAAGGCAGGTTAGAGGCAGATGGGAAATCTAAGAGGACAGACTAGAAGAAGAAAGGAGAGGCAGAGAAGAGAAGTCATTTGCCAGCCAGACACAGAGGAAGCAAGATGACAAGGAAGAACTGAGAAAAATTACCAAGCCACATGGCTAAACATTGTAAGAATTATGGGTTAATTTAAGTTTAAGAGCTAGGCAGTAACAAGCCTAAGATAATGACCAAGCAGTTATAAATAATATTAAGTCTCTGAATGATTTTTTTTTTTTATAAGCAGTGGTGGGACCATGGGACCAGGTAGACACAGAGAAATTTCTGACTACACTTATGAGTTTGTTTAAGTTGTTTTCCTCTTGTTGGCTTAACTTTGATAATTTTCATGAATATAAAATTGCCCATTTCTTCTAGACTTTTCTAACTTAATGGAGTATGGCTTGTAAAATATTCCCCTATGATATTCTGAATTTCTTTGGTGTCCATTGCCATGTTTCTTTGTTTCTTTCTGATCCTGTTAATTTGTGTCATCTTTTCTTTGTTTGGTTACTTGAACCAAGGGCCTTTTGATGTGTGTGTGTGTGTGTGTGTGTGTGTGTGTGTGTGTGTGTGTGTTGTAAAGAACCAGTTCTTTAGATTGTTTGCATTTTTGTATTGTATTCTTTGTTTCTATGTCATTAATTAAGGCTTTGATTTTTCTTTCTTTCTATCTATTGGACTTTGTTTTGTTCTTCTTTTTCTAAGTTCTTTAGTTTTATTAAGTCATTTATATTTTTTTCTGATTTAAATATGGGAACTCAGGGCTATCATTTTCCCTCATATGACTTCTTTCAATGTGTCACAGAGACCTAGCTGTTTTGGATTCTCCTTGTCCTGTAATTCCTGGCACTTTTTATCATTTCTATCTTGATTTCATATTTGACCAATTTATCATTCAGTAATGAGTTGTTTAACCTTCTGACTTTGTCATTACTAGGATTCATTTTCTGTTGATTTTAAACTTTGTTTCATTATGGTCAGGTAGGAACCATGAAGTTAAGTTTTCCTTAATTTTAAAGAATTGTTTACTTATTTATTAGCTTTAGATAATATTTTCATTAATTTATTGAGAATTTTTCACAATATTCTTTTGGTCATTTTTCATGCCTTCCTCCCAACTTCTGTGAAATCTACCTTGATCTCCTTACCAATCCAACACTACTATTTTTCTTTTTATCCTTCTTTTTATAAACTATATAGTCCAGTTTATGTTGGCCAACTGCTCTTGGGAATGGGTCCTATTTTTCATCCATCCATCCATCCATCCATCCATCCATCCATCCATCCATCCTTCCATCCATCCATCTCTCTATCTGTCTATCTATTTGGTGTTTTTAACACATTCCAATTGTATTTTCCCCTCCTTCTACTCCTTCTCCCAGTGCCCCCCCCCCCATCCACTCCTTTGTTTTCCTTCACAAAACATGGTTTAACAAGATGCAATGAGATGAGGCACAAACCCTCACATCGAGGATGGGAGAGGCAACCCAGTAGGAAGGAAAGGGTTTCAAGGGCAGATGGAAGAGTCAGAGACAATTCTCACTTCTGCTGTTAGGAGTCCCATAAACACCAACCCTAACTTGCAGTGGAAGACCTGCTACAGTCCCGTGCAGACTCCATGATGGCTGCTTCAGTCTGTGAGCTCCTATGAGTCCTGCTTAGTTAATTTCTGTGGGCTGTGTTATTCTTATGCCCTTGACCTCTCTCGCTTTTACAGACATTCTTCCCTTCCTTGAAATTCCCTAAGCTCCGAGAAGAGGGACCAAATGGAGAGTCTCAATTTGGGCTCTCTCTTCATCCAATATTGGGCTGTGGGTCTCTGCATGTCTTCCCATCAGCTGTTGGCTTTAGTGGCACCAATCTGAGTATCGCAGAATATTGATGGAATCATTTCATCGACTTCTTTTTTTCATCATAGATCTCAGGGCTAGATGAAATACCCATGGTCACATGATTAAAGAAAACCTACTCCTTTTGAGCAGCCATCATAAGCCAAGGGTGGGATTACATGCTCACCTCCCCAGTGTTTATATAAATTTTAAAGAAGTGTAAAAAGAAGGATGCTGTCTTTCTTTTTTCTCTCAAAAGTTAAGTTCTTCCTGTTATGTACAGAATTCACAGGACTTGGAACATAGGAAATTATTAGATGAGATTGAGAGCATAATCTCAGATGTGAACAGAAGGTGAATTCCATATGGTTAGCAATTTTTTTGTGTTTGTTTAATGTTTGTGTTCATGAATACGATAATCTGTTACATAGTATTTGTTCCTTAAGCATTTTTAATACATGAATTGAATTAATAAAATATGTTAAATATTTTAAGATAGATATACTTTCTTTTTAATAGAATTTAGCATACTTTTAAGTTTCCTAATTTTTTAAAAAAGATTTATTCATTTATTATGTACACAGAAGAGGGTGCCAGATCTCATTACAGATGGTTATGAGCCACCATGTGGTTGCTGGGAATTCAACTCAGGACCTCTGGAAGAACAGTCGGTGCTCTTAACCTCTGAGCTATCTCTCCAGCCCCAGTTTTCTAATTTTTTATTGGCATATTACTTGTACCAAAATCTTTATCATGGCATTTTCATACATGTGTACAATAGACTTTGATTCTATATACTTTCATTTTCTTATTTTTTCTCTTTCTGATGTTTCTGTTCTCCCTCTTCCTCTCAGAACACTTTTTTAAAAATAGATTTTACATATGAATGAATACATGCAGTTCTGAGTTTAGCTTATTTCTCTTTATTGTTTGCTCTCCTGTTTTATTAATTTTACTTGGTTATGTATATTTACCATATTACATTTACCTGCTGATTCATTGATAGGTAGTCAGGCTGATTCTTGTGGCTATTGTGAATAGTAACTACAGGATATGAAGATATCCCTTTTATACAGACTGTGTTTGCATATTTACCTAAGAGTGCTTTAAAATGATCTATTCTATTTGGAGTTTTGGGGGAAGTTTTTACTGATCCAGAGGGGACTGACTAATTTACAGTCCTTCCAACAGTGTTTAAAGGTTTCTTTTTTTTTTTTAATTTTAATCAATGTTTTTGAAAATGTCATAACTTATAAATGTATTTTGATCATTCAATTCCCCAACTACTTCTGTCTAAATTTGAATGATAATCTCAAGCCCAATACCCTCTCCTCTTATGGCCTTTTTAATCATCATTATCAATAATTTCCTGAGTCTAGTTAGTATAGAGCATATTCATACTAGGCACTGGGCAGACCTACCATGGACACCTTCCACTTGCTGCATCTCCACCAACTTTTGTTGATTTGTTTTCTTGATGCAGGCCTTTCTCACTTTGGGGTAGAAATGAATGATTTTGATTTTAGTTATCTTTATGAATAAGAATTGAGCATTTTATCTCATTAATTTAAATTAGCACTGTCCAGCTCGTTTGCACATTGCTTAGGTTATTATTTCAGTGTTGATTTTACTTAGTTCATTATATTTTCTGGATACTAATTCTCTGTGAGTTGAATTGTTTGGAAAACTTTCTCTCATTCTTCCAGATTTTGTGACCATTTCTTTTCTATGTAGCTTTGCTTGTAATTTTGTGTACTTCTTCCCAACTCTTGCAGTCATGTCTTGAGCCATTGGAGCCCTATTTTTTAAGCCTCTATTTTGAAGTGTTTTCTCTATGCATTCCTCTAGAAGTTTCATTTTTTAATTCCAGTTTGAATATATCTTTGTTGTTGGGGGAGAGAGAGGAATCTAGTTTCACATTTATACCTGTGAATGTCAGGTTTCCTAAGCATTATTTGTTGAGATTACAATCCTTAGAATATTTTTAACTTAATATGTTTTTGCTGCATGGTTTTAATTTTTCTCCCTTACGTTTTCATGTAATCGTATTAAACATAACAAGTTTCACTGGCTCTCAGTCCTAGATGAAGAACTACAGGCAACTAAGGAATGACGAGAGCAGGAGAAATACACTTCTCCAGGTGTATCACTGCATTTGGCTACCTAAGCCCGAGAAGCCAGCCCTGAAATCACTTACATGCAAATAACATTATACAGACTGAAGAGCTTGTATTTATATATTTAAAAGTGCTCGCATGCAGCCTCGTGTGTGTGTGTGTGTGTGTGTGTGTGTGTGTGTGTGTGTCTGTGTCTGTCTGTCTGTCTGTCATAGCAATTAAAGAAAACGAGGTTGTGAATTTGAGTGAGAGAAGGGTGTATATGGGAGGTCTTGGAGAGAGGAAAGGGAAGAAAGTACATAAGTAATTGTATTTTAACTTCAACTTATATTAATTAAAACATTACAACAGATTGAAGGCTGAGTATATTGGCATACAGATTTATTTCTTGCATTTATAAGGCTAAAGCAGTTTTCAAATGCATACTTGCACACTGTAGCTTGTACACATGCACACACACAAATAAAAATAAATCTTGAAAAAGAATATCAGAACTAGACATAAGTGTGACTCTAATTATGACAACTGAGTGGGCAGAAGTTGAGTCTCCATGATTCTTAATGTCACTAGAATTATATTAGGCCTTATGAGAAACAACTGAAAGTATTTTTCTGTTAATGAAACCTGTTGCATGAATTCTAATTGGTCTTAAAATAAAAACCCAGAGCCTGATATTGGGGTAAATGCTGAAAGATCAGAGGAAACAAGCCACATCCACTTCTCACCTCACTTACTCCTCAGCTGAAAGGGGATAATCCTGTTTCCATGAGTCCTCAGACTGAATGCTGGAGTCCTCAGCCAAAAATACTGAGTTCCTGTCTCTTCCTGCCTTATATGCCTTTCTTTGCCCATCCATATCATTTCCTATCTCAATCTTCCTACTGCTGGGATTAATGGTGTGTGTGCTTCAAATACTGGGAGCAAAGGCATGAGATCCCAAGTGTTAGGATTAACAGTGTGTGCCACCACTGCCTGACCTCTATGTTTAATCTAGTGGCTGCCTCTGCCCTCTGATATTCAGGAAATTTTTATTTGTTAGAGTACAAAAAAATTATCATCACAGAAACTGTTTAAAACAGTTCCCTCAGCCCTGGGACCTGCATTAACAGGTAAAGTGCCTGTTGCTTACTCATGAGGATTTGTGGCATGGGCCTTATTACCCATGTGAAAAATCCATGTGTAGCCTCACACATCTGTAACCCAATACTCGGGGGTAGAAAGGAGGATTTTTTTGAGTCAGGCCTAAATGGTGAGCTATAGGTTCAGTGATAGAACCTGTCTCAAAGCAGCTGGAGAATGAGAAGGAGGACAGCAGGTGTGCCTGGTGGCTTCACATTGCATAGGGCACATGCACCTGCACAGAATGAATGAGCTGCACAGAAAGTTTACATCTCAAACCTTGTTTTCTTTATAGACAATGGTTGAAAATTTAGCTCTTAATTATTTAAAAAAAAAAAAGCATGTAAAGAAAAAAATGTAAAAGTAACTACAGAGACTCCAAGAAAGGCAAGCGTCAGTCTTTACTTAAGACTGATTCTGCCTAGAGTACAATTGGTGTGGTCATTATTCAGACTTTATTTAGGCCGCCATATTTTTGTTTGGAAGGTCTTCTCATAGCAGATGTCCCAGTATCTGTTCTCTCTCTGTCTTTTCACCTCTCATTCTTGGTGTTTCCTGCTGTCGATGTACCATTTGGGACTGAGGACCACGAAGACACTCATTCTCTGCAGCTTTGCTAGTTGTGGATCTTTGTAGTAGCCACTGTTCACTGCAAAACCAAGCTTCTTTGGCAGGGGCTGAGAACTGTACTAATCTTTGGGAATAAGAAAAGGCATTTCATGTACTGTTAGAAGCTATATTGATTTAGGAAAACAGTAGTGGTTGGTCCTACCCTAGGGCTTGTGTCTTTGCCAGGCATTGATAGTTGGCAATTTTACAGAACCAGGCATCAGTTCCTTCCTACTGAGTACAGCTTAAATCCAATCAGATGGCTATTGGTTATCCCCAAGATAAAAATGGCACTGTTGCGCCTTTAGGGATATCTTGGCAGGCCAATTATTATTTTGCTTTGCAGGCTTTTTAGTTGTGTAGAACTATTGATAACATTTGTCTGTTGTCAGAGTGCATGGCATTTTCTGATACCATGAATGCTAATCGCAGAGAAGAAGCTTCCATGTCAGTACTGGGCCAATTCCTCCAGGTCTGTGTTGGAAGTGTATGCTATCTTAGAAATAGCATCTCCCTCTGAAGTTGTAGATGTGTAGCCAAGACCAATGGAAGGATCTCATATTGTTTGGTGGCTCTCTAGGACCATTGTCCAACAACTTGTATGTGTTTCCCTTGCCTGGTACATTGGTTAAGGAATCTATGGTTCCTGCAGGGAGTATTATCACCCATGTGGCATGCATCCATTAAACACATACACACACACACACACACACACACACACACACACACACACACGCACACACGCACACACACGCATGCACACACCCTCCACACACACACCCTCCACACACACACCACACACACACACACACACAGTTCTGAGTGCTGTATATTTGGATTTGAGTATCTAGTCACGCAGAACTACAGACGTTGGGGAAGTATAGGTATAATGATGGCAGAGGAAGAGAAAGAGCTCAGGAGGTGAGATTAAAGGACATGTGTGCTTCCAGAGGGCCAAGGGGAAATGCAGGGCTGGTTCACTAGGGAAGGGAGAGAGAATTGAGGGACAGGAGAGGGAGGAAAGGGGGGGATAGCACTTGGAGGACTTTAAAAAGCCACAGGAAAACATTTTGACTTTATTTTTTTTTCCAAATTTCTGTTACATTTTGATAAAGTAGTAGTAACTGTAAATACATATTTTCTAATAGGAACTTTTTATTTCATCACTTTTATTAATCTTTCCCACAGTTTCTGAATCGGAGATTTCCCAAGAAGCTGATGACATGGCTATGGAGAAAGGAAAATATGTTGAGGAACTGAGAAAAGCATTGATGTCAGGGTCAGGAACAGCAGACACATACAGGTTCTTCTTGTCTAAAGAGCCCTGCCATTTCTCCATTGAGAAAGAACTGAAAGATGTCTCAGTAAGTAACCCTTCCACAAATTTGTTTTTACTGATGAATTTTGTTTCACATTTAAGTAGCAAGGCTGTCGTCATTCCTGGAGCACTTCTCAAGTAAATACCAAGGAATTATTTAGTATACTTGTTAATATACTTCAATTAAAAAAAAAGAAATCATATATGTAAAGTGTTTCTGTGTGTGAGTTTTCTATATGTGTGCATGCATCTGTGTGTGCCTGTGTGCATATGTGTACATGAGTGTCCATGTGTATGTGTGCTTGTGTGCATGTGAGTACATGAGTATCTGTGTGTATGTGTGTGCGTGCATATGTGTGCATGAGTATGTGTTTCTCTGTGTGTGTATGTACTATATCACACACGTGAGGGTCAGAGGACAGCTTTCAGGAGTCAGTTCTCTCCTTTCACAAGGCTCTGGGGATGAACTCAGGCCTCAGCTTTGTTAGCAAGTACTTTTACCCACTGAGCCATCTCAGCAGCTCACAAGCTCCAGACTTCAAGTTTATGACATAGTTCTTCTAATACACCGGAAAGGAAATATCAGGGAATACATTTATTCTTCAATATTTAAATCATTTAAAATGAACAATTTTGAAATATTGAGATAAAAAGTTGTAGACCATTGCAGCCTTGTGGGCTCAAAGTAAATATGGAAAAATATAGAATTTTAGAAAGCAATGCATTTACCTTTGGCTGTTTAATAACTGATTTGTTTTCTTAGAGTATATTTGAAAATTTATTTTATTATAGTTTTAATGCTTTTTAATTTTTTATTTTATGTGTCTTGGTACTTTGCCTGCATGTGTGTCTGTGTGAGGGTTTCAGATCCCCTGGAAGTGGAATTATAGACAGTTGTGAGCTGCCATCTGGGTGCTGGGAATTGAACCTGTGTCCTCTGGATGAGCAGCCAGTGCTTTTAATCACTGAGTCATCTCTTCAGACCCTTATATTTGAAATTTTAAAACAAAAAAATTTCCAAAGATCACATACTCTCTAGACACATGCATCATCTGCTAGTTGGCTCACTTTCTGCACCAGTTCTGACTAAGGTTCTGGCTACTTTGTTAAAGGCTGTGCTTACTATCTTTACATCTTAATCAAATTAATCATACATTGAATTTGCTGTCACCGGTGGTTCACTAATCATAATAGATCTTAAGAATGGGGAAACTTACTTCATTAGGGTCATTGATAGAACTGAAGAATGTGGTGTATGTTTAGCTAAATCTAATTTTTAAATACTTGTAAAGCAACCTTTTAAACTCAGAAGAGTAAAGGAGATTTATCAATCTGAGAACTACCTGAAGAAATAAATAAAATTATTATTTTCAAATATGTGTTTTTGTGGGCAATAATGTAGGATGACTGGCTTCTGTAATTTCAGTTTAGAAGATACATATTCACATTAGCTGCCAATTCATATTTTTCATTATGTTACAGTTATTGAAATAATAACTTAAAAATAAGTGAAGGAGATCTGAACTGACAGCTACAGTTTTATTGTGTTTTTTCCCTCTGTGGTTCAAGCTCAGTCAGATGATTCTAAATATATTAAAACTGCTGCCTGTTTCTTCTTGTATTATGAAGTGGAATAGAGCAAATTAAGAGGAATACTATTTCCTATTCAACAGGCATTTGTTTTAAACAAGTAATGTTATTCTGTGATGATATATGCCAAGCTCGTGAGAAGCTTTTGGTACCTGTGCTGTGATGAAAGCAGATGCCAAGCTGCAGGACTTGGCCTGGCTGCTTGGTAGTGAATCAGGTTTTGCTGATTCTCTGAAGTAAAGCCTTTCATTCCTCATGACTTTTGTCATTTACTGTTTGCTTGCTGTGTATATGGATTGAAGACAGCAGTAATCCTGAAAAATGTCTTGTTTTCCATCCTGAAATTAATCATTCTTTATCAAAACCAAGGCCTTGAGCACTATCTTTTGAACTGTTGTTTTGTTTGCTTTGTTTTGGGTTTTAGTTTTTCAGAACAGGGTTTCTCTATGTATTATGTAACATCCTTGGCTGTCCTGGAACTCACTATGTGGTCCAGGGTGCCCTTAAACTCACAGAGAACCACCTGCTTCTGCCTCCTGAGTGCTGGGATTAAAGGTGAGCACCACCATGCCTGGCTTCAGCTGATTTTTACTAGTGATTAAACAGCATAAAAATACCCAGGAATTCAGAAGAGCGTTGAGTTCCTCGACAAACTGCCTTCAACCATCACTTTGCAGTTTAAATGGCTGTCCTGTTACTTCTTCATTGTTTATTTGTCCATACATTTATTCATGCCTGGCTTGCTTGAGAGAGATTTTTGGATATTTAAATGAGGTAAAACTTTCTGTGCTAAGGTCAGCTAAGGATGCAGCTTGAAACATTGACAAGCTAATTCAGTCAAACCTCCTTGGGAGTCTTCTAGTATGCCATGTGTTTCTGCAAACTGATTTCAGAGTGATACCGTCTTATACATTCATCTGCTTGCAAAACTGTGCTGATAGTTGCACACATGGGCGAACACTCTAAGGCTCATTGCACTTGGATGACCCACACATTGTAAAGGAGTTTGTAATGCTTTCCTCAATGACACAGATAACAGACAAATGCCAAAAAAAAAAAAAAAAAAAAAAGACCTCCTCAACTTAGAAGAATGGGAAAGAATGTACAGATTCAATTCAGAAAGCTGTACTGAATTCTGTTGTGTTTTCACATAACCCTGTTCCCATGGCAAAGGGACCTTGGTGAGTCCCAATTGTATTTGCTTCCAGACTGCCCCCCTGACAGGCACTGTTTAAGGCATTTCTTGCCATCATTCAACAGTTTCATGTGCCAAATCGTGTTTTTAGGATCTTTATACAACTGAATAATTTGGAATATATGAATTATGTAAAGGTTGTATGAAATTTATATTTTTACTTCCCTCTTTAAAAATAAGAAAATACTATTCATATTTACAATTACAAAGAACTTGTTAAGAAAGATTCACTCATATTTTTCCTGAGTATTAGAATTTTCAGTTTCCATTGTAGTAAGGTGATACTTAGATACATAATTTGTTTGGTGATGTTTGGGTTTTAGGAAAGAATGGGTTCACAGTTTTTATGAGATGAGTTTTGAATTATAAATAATTCCTTAAATATAGGTATGTTCAGATTATGTTTTTAAGTAAATATTTTTATTTAATTTAAATTCACTGGAATAAATATATGTTCATCTAGACACTAATACCATTTCTCCATAATATGAACCTCACCACTAGGAACTCTATAACAGCAAGCTGATGTACACTCTGGTGTCAGCATTGGGAGTTGATCATGATGTTATCTTTATAAACCTGCATCTGCCAGATTATTCCTTCAACTTTTCATACTTCATGCTGATTTTGTGGCAGATACTGGGTCATTTTGACATTGTATGACTATAATATAATTCTTATTTGCTTTGAATAGATTTTTTGGAAATAAATCACAACTAAATGTATTTTTTTAAAAATTTTTCTCTCATACAGTACATCCCAATAGCAGTTTCCTTTCTTATCCTCTCCTGTCCTCTTAGTTCCCACCACCATCTCCCCTCTCTCCCAGATGGGCTCCTCCTCTGTTTCCCTTCAGAAAAGAGCAGGCCTCCCAGGGACATCAACTGAATATGGCATAACAAGTTACAATAAGACTTGGCACAAACCTTCATGTCAAGACTAGATGAGGCAACCCAGTAGGAGGCCAAGGATCCCAAGAGCAGGCAAAAGAGTGAGAGACACCCCAATTCCTACTTTTAGGAGGCCCACAAGAACACCAGGCTAACAACTATATCATACATGCAGAAGACCTAGTACAGACCCATGCAGGCTCCATGATTGCTGATTTAGTCCTGTGAGCCCCTGTGAACCCTGCTTAGTTGATTCTGTGTGCCTTGTTCTTATGGTGTTCTTGACCCCTCTTGCTCCTACCTTCCTTCCTCTCCCTCTTCTGTGGGGTTCTCCATGCTCCACCTAATGTTTGACCACCATTTTCTGCATCTGCTCTCATCAATTGCTGGATGAAGCCTCTCTGATGACAATTGGGCTAGGCACCAATCTATGAGTATAGCACATTAGGAATCATTTCATTGATTTTTTTTTTTTGCCAGTCTTGTTTGGTTCTATTCTAGGTCTATGGACCATCCAGCCTCCAGTAACTGGCCATCATTGGTTGGCCTACACAACCATTACCTCAGCATATCTTGCAGGCAGGACAAATTGTAGGTCGAAGATTTTGTGGCTGGGTTGATATGTCCCAGTCCCACTACTGGAAGTTTTGCCTGCTTACAGGAGATGGCTGGTTCAGATTCTGTAGTCTCCATTACTAGGAGTCCTTTATAGGGTCACCCTCATAATTTCCTGGGAGTTTCCACTGTACTAGGTTTACACATTGACTCTCAAATGCCCTCCAATTCCAGTCATTTCTTGCCTTATTTTTTCTCTCCACTCCTACCCTTTCCTGATTCCATTCCCTGTTCCCATTTCTACCAACCCCAAAGTCTACCAGCAAAATCTATTCTACTTCTCCTTCCTAGGGATCCATGTGTCCTGCCTTGAGCGCTTCTTGTTACTTAGCCTCTCTAGGTCTGTGGATCCTACACTGATTATTCTTTACTTAACAACAGCTAATATCTACCTTTAAATGAGTACATATCATGTTGATCTTTCTGGGACTGGGCTAACTCACTCAGTATTTTTTTTTTTTTCTAATTCCATTCATTTTCCTGCTAATTTCATAATGTCATTTTTTTAACAATTGAGTGTTGTATAAATGCATCACATTTTCTTTATTAATTTTTCAGTTGAGGGCCATCTAGGTTGTTTCCAGTTTCTGGCTATTATAAATAAAGCCACTATGAACATAGTCGAGCAAGTGTCCTTGTGGTAGGATGGAACATCCTATGGGCATATGCCTAAGAGTGGTATAGTTATATTTTGAGGTAGACCAATTTCCAACTTTCTGAGGAGCCATGATAATGATTTCTATAGTGACTGTACAAACGTGCATTCCCACCAGCAATGGAGGAGTGTTCCTCTTGCTCCACATCCTTACCAGCATGAGCTATCACTTGTGTTTTTGATCTTAGCCATTCTGACAGTTGTAAGATGGAATCTCAAAATAGTATTCCTTTACATGTCCTTGATGGCTAAGGATGTTGAACATTTCTTTAAGTGTTTCTCAGCCATTTGAGATTCCTGTTTAAATTTGTTGAGAAGTCTCTGTTTAGATCTGTACCCCATCTTTAAAATTGGATTACTTGATTTGTTAATGTCTAATTTCTTGAGTTTTTTATGTATTTTGGATGTTAACTCTCTGGCAGACATGAAGTTGATGAGAATCTTTTCCCATTCTGTAGGCTGCTATTTTGTCCTATTGCAGTGTCCTTTGACTTACAGAAGCTTTTCAATTTCATGAGGTCTCATTTGTTAATTGTTGATCTTGATGCCTTTGATATTAGTATTCTGTTCAGGAAGTTATCTCCTGTGCCAATGTGTCCAGGCTATTCCCCACTTTCTCTTCTTTTATGTTCAGTTTATCTGATTTTATGTTGAGATCTTTGATCCACTTGGATTTAAACTTTTTGCAGGGTGATAGATATGGATCTATTCACAATATTCTGCATCCTGATATCCAGTTAGACCAGCACCATATGTTGAAGATGCTTTCTTTTCTTCATTGCGTATTTCTGGCTTCATTATGAAAAATCAGGTATCCATAGGTGTATAGATTTATATCTATGACTTCAATTCTATTCCATTGATCAACATGTCTGTTCTTATGCCAAAACAATGTTGTTTTTATTTCTTTAGTTCTGTAGTACAGCTTGAAATAGGAATGTTAATAACCCCTGCAGTTCTTTTATAGTACAGGATTGTTTTAGCTACCTCCATTCTTCCTTCCTTCCTTCCTTCCTTCCTTCCTTCCTTCCTTCCTTTCTTTCTTTCTTTGATTTTTTTCATACGAAGTTGAGTATTGTTCTTTGAAGGTCTGTAAAGAATGGTATTGGAATTTTAATGGGGATTATATTGTATCTGTAGATTAATTTTGGTGAGATAGCCATTATTACTATGTTGATCCTACTTATCCATGAGCATGTGAAATCTTTCCATCTTCTGATGTCTTCTTCAATATTTTTCTTCAAAGATTTGAAATTTTTGTCACACAAGCCTTTCATTTTCTTGGATAGGGTTACCCCAAGCTATTTTATATTGTTTGTATCTGTTGTAAAGGGTACTATTTTTCCTTCTCAGTCTGTTTGTCCTTTGTGTATAGGAGGGCTACTGATTTTTTTTTTTTCAGTTAATCTTGTATATAGCTACTCCACTGAAGGTGTTTATCAGCTGTACGAGTTCCCTGGTATAGTTTTTGGGATTACTATATATACTATAATATCATCTATAAATAATGGAACTTTGATGTCACCTTGGAGGATTTTTTCCTTTAATGAATATGAAGTGTCCTTCCTTGTTTCTTTTGATTCATTTTGATTTTAAGTCTATATTGTTCGATATGAGAATGGCTTGTTTCTTAGTTCCATTTGCTTAGAAAATCTTTTTCTAACCTTATCTTCGAGGTACTATCTAGCATTGATATTGAGGTGTGTTTCTTGTGCAGCAGAAGGATGGATCCTGTTTTCGTATCCATTTTGTTAGTCTATGTCTTTTTATTACGAAGTTGAGTACATTGACATTGAAAGATAACAATGACCTCAATGACCAATGTTGGTTAATTCCTATTATTTTGCTATTTTTTTGTTGTTGGTGGTGGTAGTGTGTGTGTGTGTGTGTGTGTGTGTGTGTGTGTGTACACACTCCCTTTCTTTTAGTTTTGCTGGTGTGGGATTTTTTATTTTCTGTGTCTTCCTGGATGTGGTTAATCTCCTTAGGTTGGGGTTTTTCTTCTAGTATTTTGTGTAGGGCTGAATTTATAGATAGATATTGTTTAAATTTAACTCTATCATGGAATATTTTGTTTTCTCTGCCTATGGTGACTGAAAGTTTTGCTGAGTATAGTAGTCTGGACTTGCAACTGTGCTCTCTTAGAGTGTGCAAGAAATCTGTCTAAGCCCATCTGACTTTTAGATTTTCCATCTGTCTAAGCCTGTCTGACTTGTAGATTCTCCATTGAGAATTCAGATGTAATTCTAATAACTTTGTCTTTATATGTTACTTGTTCTTTTTCCTCTGCAGCTTTTAATATTTTTTCTTTGTTCTGTATGTTTAGTGTTTTGATTATTATGTAATGAGGGGACTTTCTTTTCTGGTTCTATTTGGTGTTCTATATCCTTCTTGTACCTTTACAGGCAGCTCCTATTTTTAGATTAGGGAAGTTTTTTGGTATGATTTTGTTGAAAATATATTCTGGGCCATTGAGCTGGGTTTCTTCTCCTTTTCCCATTTCTATTATTCTTAGGTTTGGCCTTTTCATAGTTTCCCAGATTTTCTGGATATATTGTATCAGGAATTTTTTTAGATTTAACATTCTCTTTTATCATATCTTTCAGCTCTTGTATTCCATTGATGAAGCTTCCCTCTGTAGTTCTTGTTCACTTTTCTAGGTTTTTCAACTCCAGAATTCCCTCTATTTGTACTTCCTTTAATGCTTCTATTTACATTTTCAGGTTGTGAACAGTTTTATTCATTTCCTTCAACTGTTTGTTTTTCTTATCTTTCATGGCTTTCTTTAAGTAATTTATTCATTTATTCCATTTTTTTGTTTGCCTTTTTCTCACTTTCTTTAAGGGGTTTATTTACTTCCTCTTTAAGGACCTCTAAGATCTTTCTAAGTTTGGTTTTAAGGTCTTTTTCTTGTGCTTCAGAGGTATTGGAATATTCAGGGCTATTTGTAGGAGAGCTGGGCTCTGGTGGTGACATATTACCCTGACTGTTGTTGATTTTGTTCTTATACTGTAGTTTAGGCATCAGGGTTGGGTGATTATAGGTCTAGGTGCTGATTTCTGAGTGTGTATTTGTTGTGTGGGTGTTTTGTTGCCTGGTTTCTATTTCTTCTCTAATTTTCTGATATGTGTGGCCTATAGTTGAGCAGGGATTCTCTGCTTGAGTTTGGGGCTGGACTTCTTCCAGGCAGCATGGCCTCTTGTGAAGCAGGGAGCAGGGGGTTCTCCATTAAGTTGGGGGTTGGGACATGCTGATAGGGAGGGGTACTGGGGATAGGAACATGGAGACACCAAGAGAGTGGGGGAGGTCCATGTGTGGGTTTCTGGATTTCTGGTGACTAGGTTGGCCTCTGGTCCAGCAGTGAGTCTCCCTCCACCTGAGTTAGTCTACCTGTTCTTTTGACTTGTGTGGTGTGCACTTGCACAGGGGGTGACCTCCCTAGTTGGGGACTGGGGACAAGGAGATGGAGTGTGGATGGTGGAGAAGGGATGGCATAATATTGCATCTTTGGGAATCAAGGGAGTAGGGAAGTCCCATGGGCAAGTGGACTTCCTGTTCTTATGGCTGGCTTGACCTGCACTTGAGCAGGGGATCACCATTGGAGTTGGGGGCTTGGGCACAGCAATAAGAATGAGTAGGTGGAGGTGGCGGGAAGGTGTGATGATTTGGGTCTGTGTGGATGGAACTGAGTAAATGGGAGATGTCTAAGGGTAAATGGGCTGGTTTGGCCTGCCTTCAGTTGATTTTTTTAAAAAGCTCTATTGTATTTATGATATTCTACCCATTAAATGAGAAGGGCCTTGGGTAAATAAGTGACAGTCAATGGAAACCATAGTGGAAGAGAACATGAGCTTATTATATATGTACTCAATATGCCATTATAGGCAAGTCTCCATCTTTGAAGTACTTTTAGAGTCAACCTCTTTTCTTTTAAAGAAAGTGTTGTTTTGTTATTATCAATAAAAGGAACTTATTCTGTAGATTGCAAATGTATGGATGACATCTCAATTTCTGCTGTAAATTTTTTGAAAACATTGATTTTTAAATTGCTGTTCAGATTTCATGTGTGATCTTATTTTTATTTTTTTAAGTTGTAGCAGTCTCTGCAACCTTCACAGGCAGCAGAGAGATAAACCATAGGAAAGAAGAAGGCAGTTTGGTGTAACATGACTCAATAAGCCAATGTTGGTTCAAACTTTGGGAGTCTGACACGAGTTGCTTATTCTAGGAATATTTAAACTCAGCACAACAAAACGTAAATGCTTTAAGGTAGAAAATAAACTACAGATCACATGTGACTTCATGATACTTTTAGTAAAGTACATGTGATTCCTTCCATAAAGATGGGCTCTATAAATTGAGGAAAACAAGTTTCCAGGAAGGGTCTGGAGGAGGGTCAGGTACTGGAAAGTTCCAGCCACACAGATTGCACAAAGGTCACCAGACTAGAAAGCATATCTGTTCCAACTTTCTGGGAAGAAAACTGGTTTTGCACTTCTTCCCTTGAAGGAACAACCCTGTGTGCCTAACATTCCATGTTCCCCTAGTGATATCTGTGAGCATGAAGATGTCCATGCCCCTACGTCTCTCCCATTCTTTTTTTTTAAAGAGAAAATTGTGTCTGTTTTAGACACCACAGTTGAATGGATTGCCTGCATGGCTAGTCTAACTAATGTAGGCAAGAATAACAGAATTATAACACTATCTAGTAGAGGACTAAAGAAAGGGGAAAGCCATCTTAACCATGGTGGCCACTGAAGGTCACTTAAGAAATTTTGTTTATGTCTTTATTCAGATCATCAATTTGACCATCTATAGTCTTAAAGACATCTGACACATTAAAGCAACACATGCCAGGAAATTGATTATGATTAACTGGAAATCATCTTTACTGCATCTATCTATTTCTGTGAAACTTTGCTTCTCAGCTTGTCCTTCTCTTGATTCATTTGGCTAATGTTTTTGCTGTAGTATTAGTAGTAGTTTTGCTAATCATACAGGCCACTTTTGAAATTTCTTTTTGTATTCAGGAATGAAATTTCTTTTTGTATTCAGGTAATCACTCCTGGGACTGGTAATAAAAAAATGCCATTGTGGCAGCAACCATTAAAGTATCCAATAGATGCAAAAATCATCACAATTTGCAGGGAGAGCACTCTTAATTCTATTGAGCAATTGTAAGGATTCACTGAGCAAAATGGGTGTAATGTGGCCTATCCCATATAAGCCTTTATAACCTACAGGAATAGCAGTGTAGGTAGCATTTTTGAAAACAAAACAAAACAAAACACAAAAGGGTCCACCCCAAAAGCAGTTGTTTACCATACAGAAGTATATGATTGGAGTTGGTACTGTAATAAGGAGGGATATAATTACATTTGAATTATAAACAGTATCACTTACAAAAGACAAAACCAAAAATCACCATTGACAGTATCAGAGAAAGCCCTATGAGTATGGGTATGGTGGGCTCTACTCCATTCTGTTATTTGTGTACAACACATATGAGCAACTCCTATGCTGTATAAGTTTTGTTGTTGTTTTTTTTAAGAGTCTAGGAATAGATGGGTTTTCTCTGCTACAAAAAGATTGTTCTTGTTGACTACCATGTGCCAAATGAAGCCAGAGGTTATTTTCTAAACTATTGTCAGTAAATAAGCCATATATCAGATATTCCTTTCTTCATCTCTATACAACTGTAATTTCTACTATTGGAGCTTTCTGAAGAGTACTTAAATGCTAAAATATGTAGTATATAGTTTGGATTGATTGGTTAGATTAGTCCAACCAAAATATCTTCTATTCATGTAACTAAATATTTGTTTAGTATCTTTTGTCCAGACAACTACTCACAAAGGATAAAAGCTATCCTTGGCATTCCAAGGCAACATGTTAGTGTTTCATATTAGAGGCATAGCTTTTATCTCCCCCTGACAGAAAGCATTTAGATTCTGTATTGACAGCCTAAGTATTAACGTGTAGTATAGTCAGTAAACAGCATCATTTTGGGGTCAGTAGTTGTGTGTTCTTTTTGTCTCCCCACGATCCTGGCTTGAAAAGTTAAAGTCTTGATATCTTCCCAAGTCATCAGCTTATTCATCCCCTTGGGACTTCCCTTGATGGGTTTATCATCTATCCTCAGATACTTCAATTTCATCTTGTCTCCAGGATGCTGTCCTTATCTTGTCCATCACAGCAAGAGCCATCTGGGACTTCTTTCATTTTCTGGAAGGACACAAGCATAACCTTGTCTTAATGCTAGAAGAACATGTGGTGCTTTCCATTGATTAGTTTCTAGGTCTTTTCATTTAACATGTATTTTAGGCCATGTCCCCAAATTGTTTTTGGACAGCAAAAGAAGCATTATCCTTTAATGTGAAGAAAAAAATTAAGCATGGCTAAAAGTAGCATAGTATGCACAAATTTTGGTGGGTGTATATACCCCCTTTTTACTTTTAAAATTCCCTGTTTATTTGATGGTGTCATTCAATATCTTGATCTTGAGGTGGTTTAACCCTTGTGAGCAGAAACATCAATCATATTAGAAAAAGTATCAACCATTACATGAACAAATTTAAAATGCCCAAATTCTGAAAGATGAGTAATATCTATTTGCCAGATAGCACTAAATTTTCACCCTTGAGGATTCATTCTCCCAGCAGAGGGCAGTGGGTGAAAGAAGAAAATGAAGGTCAGGGTCAAATGATTTGTCATGGGGTCAAGAGATTGTAACAATTTTTGCCTTTTGATGAAGTTCAGGAAATTTTTGAGCATCCTAAAAAGAAAGTATTAGGGGTGGGGAGGAGTCCAGTGTATCAGCTTGCATATTAGCAAATGTTAACTGACATAGCGAATTAGAATGTCCATGATATGAATTATGAAAAAAAGATTGAGTTTATTGTCATATAGACCTCTGAAGAGAGAAATAATCTTGAAATAACATTAGTAATGGGGCTCGTTTTAAGTCTTGTAATTTCTAAAAGAGAAACAATTTGAACACAATAGTAGAGTCAATTAAAATAGTCAATGCTGAGAAACATCTAATAAACCTGATTGATTACAGCAAGTTCAGACTGTTGAGCTGTATAACAAGGGGTAAGTACAATCTTTTTTTGTGGAGGATTTGAAATTTATATATAAGACCTAAGCTCCCTATCCACTTGAAGAGCCATCTGTAAAAGCATTAAAAATGATCTCTATAGGATTTTCAGATATGATTTTAGGTAATACCCATGGGGTATCTTCAAAAACAACCTTAGCAGATCTTTAGGATAATGGTTATTAATCCCGAGTAACACACCATTGTTACCTGCCAATCATTATCAGCGTGGAAGAAATAATAAACCGCGGTTTTAATGGCATAGTGATTTCTATAAGCTCTATGCCAGTAAGTTATTTAAGATGTATTCTTCTCAAGTCTATAATCTACTTTAGATAAAGTGGTACAGATCATTATAGAGAATTATGTCATTATACCATTATCTTGTTGAGATGTAATTCCAATAGATGATGATGAGAAAGGAAGCATAAGTGACTGATAAGGAAGTACAGGGTTAATTGAAGGAGCTACCGCCTCAGCAGCAGCATTATTTACTAAACTAGTAACTTACTCCCCTTTGGCTCTTATGTTTCTTACAGAGTTTCACTGATAGTCTCCAGAAAGTATTTAAAGAGCAGAGCTAAATCTTTAGTAGTAATAGTTATGTAGGACATACCTAACTGACATGGCCCTGTTTTTTTGTTTGTTTGTTTTGTTTTTAAGGAAGTGAAAGTACATTGTTTGGGAAGTTTTTCACAGAGAGGATGATGGCAAATTTGTTGTTGAGTAATAATATATTCTAACTAAATATAAGGTTATTTTGTATTTTTTCCAGAACTGTGTTTAGATTTTCCCCCTTTAGTTTAGTTAAGTATTTATTTCAGTATTTATTAGATGGGTAGGAGAAGAAAATGTCATCCATATAATGAGGGACCAAAACTTTGGGAAATTTGGTCAGCACTGGATTAAGTGCTTCATGTACATAATATTGACATATAATGGTGCTATTTTTCATCTCTTGTGGTAGAACTTTCCATTGACATCGAGTCATTTGCTGTTGATTGTTTAAAGCAGGAACAGAGAATTTAAAATGTTCCTTATCACCAGGATGTAAAGGGATAGACAAAAATCCATCTTTTAAGTCAAGTATAATAATGAAATGTGCTTGAGGAATCTTATTAGGATCAGAGGGAGGCCTGGCTGACAGGCTTGTTTTCACAGTAGCATTTATGCCTCTGATATCATGCAACTGTTGAAATTTATTCTTTTCCTTCTGTCAATTACAAAATCTAGTAATTCCAAGGACTGGCTTGTAACTAGGACATATAGTCCTGTACTGGGAGTTGGACCTGTTTTAATTCTTCCCCATTCAGGGGTTGTCAGATTCCCCTTGCAGTTCCAAATGCTGTTTAAAATGCCCTTAATGACCCATATTAGGGGCTGGTCATGCATTATAATTACTTCTTGCATTTGTTATAATACATTTTTCCCCCACAGATTACGGAGAGTCCTGAGATAATATAAGGCTGCACAGTGGCACAAAAAGTATCTTCATCAGTCCAATTTAAGATATTAGTATTTTTAAAGCATCCTGTTGGCCTCCAACACCCTTTAAGGAAGTGGGGCGGGGAGGCTCCTCTAGACATTGCCCAGTGTTGGTGCTGTTGTTCTGGACTAATAACTCATTGATCTGCCACAGTTTCTAGAATGCCTCTAAAGGAGTAGTTTTCAGTATATAACGTCATTGGGTAGAAAAAAATTTTGCATTCCTTCCCTTGAAGTAACATCCCTGTGTGCTTAATATTCCAGGACCCTCTCTAGTGCATGTCTGGGAGAACAAAGACCTCTACTCCTCTCACACTAAGTGCTAGATGAAAAGGTTGACATCATGAAATTTCCCTTAGAGAAATTGTTGGTTTAATTATTTTAACAAGTTGGTTAGTGTAAATATTTCTCCATTAGCTTGCCTGCCAAGTTGGACTTTCTATGCCCAATGTCACTTAAAATATAGATTCAGATAGTTTCTAGTAACAGAATACTTTTTTTAAATTGTGTGTGATTTCTTTCACTTTGTTCATTCATGCATACTGTTAAGTTAATAATATAAAATATCTTATTTTTTTAGGGTAGACACTGTCTGCTATGAACTTGCTGCTTAGAACTGCCTTTATTGTATTCCATGAGTTTGAAAGTGTTGTGCATTCATTTTTATTCAATTCTAGAAGGTCTTTAATTTCTTTCTTAGTTCCTATCATGACCCATATTTTTTTTTAGATTTTTTTCTTTTTAAATTTTTTTCTTTATTATTATGTGTTTTAAATTTTATACATCAGCCATGGGTCCCCTGTCCTCCCCACTCCTGCCCCCCCCCCCACCTTCCCCCCAGACCCTCCCCTCCATTCCCATGTCCTCCAGGATCAAGGCACCCCTGGGGATTCATTTAAACCTGGTGGATTCAGTACAGGCAGGTCCTGTCACCTCTTTCCAGACTGAGCAAAGTGTCCAGCTCATGCACTAAGGACAGATCCTGGTCCCACAGACTGGGTGCCTCCCAAACAGATCAAGCTATTCAATTGTCTCACTTATCCAGAGGGCCTGATCCAGCTGGGGGCTCCACAGCCTTTGGTTCATAATTCATGTGCTTCCATTCGTTTGGCTATTTGTCCCTGTGCTTTTTGCAATCTTGGATTCAACAATTCACGCTCTTGCAGACCCTCCTCTTTCTTGACAGTTGGACACCTGGAGCTCCACCTGGGGCCTGGCTGAGGATCTCTGCATCCACTTCCATCAGTTATTGGATGAGAGTTCCAAGACAACTGCTAGGGTGTTTAGTCATCTGATCACCAGACTAGGTCAGATCAGGCTTTCTCTCGACCATTGCCAGCAGACTACAGAGGATATATCATTGTGGATTTCTGGGGACCTCTCGAGCACTCTGCCTATTCCTGTTCTCATGTGGTCTTCATTTATAATGGTCTGTTATTCCTCATTCTCCCTTTCTGTTCTTGATCCAGCTGGGATCTCCTGCTCCCCTAAGCTTTCTTTCCCTCAAATCTTGCCCTTCATCATTCCCACTGTTGTCCAGGTTGTTCATGTAGATCTCATCCATTTCTCTGTCATTGGGTGATCCTTGGGTCTTTCCTAGGGTCATGACCCATATTTTACTTAGTATAGACTGGTTCAATTTCCATGAGTTTGTGAGCTTTCTGTTGTTTTTGTTGTTGATACACAGTTTTAATCCATGGTGGTCAGATAGGTTGCTCGGTGTTATTTCAATCTTCTTTTATCTGAGAGGCTTTTTGTGTGTTTGTCTGAGTATTTATTCAGTTTTTGGGGTATGTCCCATGACCTGCTGAGAAGAAGGTATATTCTTTTGTGTTTGGGTTAAATGTTCTGTAAATATTTGTTGTGAGTTTTTTCTTTGATGTAAGTATGTACTGACCTTCCCTATCTCTTCTGATTAGTTTTGGCTTGAAGTCTATTTTGTCAGACATTAAAATGGCTACACCAGCTTTCTTCTTGGGCCCATTGCTTGAAACATCTAGGCATCTGGGTTTGAGATGTTTGTACTTCTAGCTGATATCTGGTCCCCTTGGTTTCTACTGCCCTCTCTGTTTCTTAGAAGAGTCTGTGCTTGTGTATTTCCTGATAGAGAATGCTGAGATCCCTCCAGGTGTGGCTGGCTACTCGGGGGTCCTGGGTATAAAGTGTTATTAGGTATTGGGAGCTTATATTAAGGAATGGGGTTAGATTGAGGGGTGCTGGTGGGTAGTGGTTGAAAGTCTCTGCTGTATGGAGGAATGCTGTGTGTGCCACCATGATCTGCATAGACCCTTGGGAATGGAAGCAGAAAGGAAGGAGAGGCCTCAGCAAGTGGTCTGTTACAAAGATGGCGGTAAGGTTAAGGGACTGGAAGTGGAGGACAGAAGAGAGAGATATGATCCCTACCAGATTCCCTGGCTGGCTTGGTGGGCTGGTTCCCAGGGAGTTCCTGTGGAAGTTGGCATTTGAACCAAAGGGATGGGGTAGTTCATGAAGGCTGATTCTCTAGCCCTATGGCAGATGGACTTCCCAAGAGTGCCTGACCCCTTGCTAGCTGGAAGGATGGGTTCCCAGGGAATGCCATATTATCATTTCTTAACAGTTCCATTAGCTATGGGCATGTTTGGTTCAATCCATTGATAGTTCTTTGTGATAGATCTTGAAATAAGAGAAGTTTCTTCTTTATATGGTAATTTCATAGATAACCAAGTTTAGAATGCTTTTTTCAAGTGACTGAAGTATAATGTAGTATGTCATTTTAATTTCTGGCATATAATAGTTTTTTTTTTTTAAATTTAGGAAATATGTGTAAAGATATGTCATCACATGCTATTTTTATTCCTTGTTATAATTTAATATGAGCATAATAACTGTAGTTAACATTAAAGCAAAAATATAACTCAACCCAACAAAGATCCAAATATTACTAACATTTTATTGTAGTTATTGGTCTCCTCTCCATCTTTTGAAACAGTGATTAAAGAAGACTCCATGTTTTGAAATGTTTATTTCCAACTTAAAATCATATTTGCTACAGAGATGCTGTTGTGAGAACTGCTTTGTGAATGTATGGTTTCATTGATTCTCCACACTGCTCTCTAGCTCTAGTACCTTGTAGGTTTCCATGTGACAGCCTTTTCCTTATGGGTTTGGGATAATGAGAAAGGCCATATTGTTGCTTTTTACTATTTCAGTAACAATTTGTTTAGTATAGTGTGCTTCAAGCCAGCTGTGACATCAGAATGGACCACCCACAGAGAGGAGTGAGGGATTAGTGAGCTCTGGATAAATGGTGCCACCTAAGCAAATATTGCCCACTCTGTGATTTAATGCCTGGCCTAAGTGGCTACTTAGGAGTGAATCTTTTTAAGTGCTTGAGCTACTGAGATAGAACAAGTAATAAACACTGAAAGTAACTTGATGCAAATTTTAGGTCTGATAATTAAATTTTGGAATAATGGTCACATTGTAATATTTACTTTGATTTTTGTATCATATGTCCTTGTAATTATTTTGAACAACATTTAAATATATTTTGTACAATTTACTCATTCATAAGACATTTTATTTTTATTATTTATCTTTTTAGTTTGAGTTTAGTAGAATTTAACAATATAAAAAACAGTTACAATCTTCGTGGATATTCTTAAATTGTAAATATTCCTAACACTCAAAATAAAGTTTCTTGGTGTTTAAAGCTTCCTAAACATGACTTGGAAGGTCAGGATTTGAATGATAATGTATTTGTGAGGTCTGGTTTTAGATTGTTATAATAGCAGAGGTCTCTGAGTGCAGAGTGTTTCCCACGTAATAAGATGAAATGTTCATTTAAGGCAAAATTCCTGCTCATGGGTGAAATAATGATTCAATTGTTACAGAAAATTCGGTGCAGTAAGACTGCATTGCATGGATATTAACTTCCTATGGCATTGACTGCTTGCTCACATTCACACATATGCACACAAATACACACATATATAAACACAGACACAGACATACACACTTACATATACTAGCACCTACACTTATATACAGAAACACTTGCACACTCACATATACATACTTACACACATATACTATCACATACACATATATACAGAAAACAAGCATACACGTACATACATATAAAAACATACATTCACACACACAAACACTCACATGTACACATACATATATATTCATATGTATATACAAACATAAATATACACAAATACAAATTTGTGCATACACATGTATATATACAGACATACACAGTCATGGACATGCATATACACATATATAAACATTCACATGTATATCAATATACACACATGTGCATATATACATTCTTGTTAATGAAAAATGTTGTTATTGTATTCACTTCAAGATGTGCTTTAACAAAATGCATCCTAAAGTTTGGAGAATTTTTTCTTTCTTATGGCTATAAGTGACTACAAAGGATTCCTTTAGTTTACTAAGTCTGGAGTTGCTCCCAGCATAATAAAGATTACTATCTATTCAGAAGGGTCCATGTTTATATATTTTATAGTCTTCTGGCCAAGAGGAATTTGTAGTGTTGTGCTATTTATCTTATTAGATATAGATCTTTAAGATAACAAATTTCAGCACAAGATTTATTTAAAATTTAAATTAATTTCAATTAACATTCTTATAAAATATAAGCACACTTATAAAATATAAAACATCTTTCAAATGCTTTCATTTTCTGTGGTCTTCAAATTGGTGAGTTAAGTGTTATGTTACGATTTTATTAAAGTTACTATCAGAAATAGTCTCCCAATATTTTATTTGTTTATATTTAATTCCAGAATGAAGATTCGTTGTTGACTGGCCTATACCAAAGTGATTTAAAATCTAAACCAGTGGCAATTCCCAAAATTATCTTATTTTTTTTCTAACATATCAAAATATACACATAGAACACTGTAAAAACTATAAGAATAGACATGATTGAAATATAACTACCAGCCGGGCGGTGGTGGTTCACGCCTTTAATACTAGCACTTGGGAGGCAGAGGCAGGCGGATCTCTGTGAGTTCGAGGCCAGCCTGGACTACAGAGTGAGTTCCAGGAAAGGGGCAAAGCTACATAGAGAAACTCTGTCTTGAAAAACAAAAAAAAAAAAAAAAAAAAAAAAAAACCAAAAAAAAAAAAACTATAACTACCAGTAATTTCAACATGTAGACTATTTAAAAACATTTGTACAGTTTCATCTGATGTTCATTTCAGTAACAGCAACTATGTTGTTTTAACTATGTTTTACAAGGATCATAAAATTTAAAAATCACTTTAATAAGCTATTTTCTAGGATACTTTATTTTAACTCATTGTTTTTTGCCTGTTTTTCTATAGATTTACACACATAATAAGAAACAAATCTTAGTGAATTAAAAATACAAATGTGTAAAACATAGTAAACAATAACGTTGTTGTGAAATGAATATATATCTATTCATATATATATATATATTTATTTATATAGTTATAGCGCTTTCATTTTGAGGTTTGTAGATGGTCATTCCAAAAGGAAATATAACATTTTGTTGGAAATGAGGTCTTGATAAATCATCCATTTACAGATACAGATTCATACAGCCTAACAGGAATATACGATACATTTTTTGCCTTTTGAATAACAAACATCATTGAAAATACCCGACATTAATCAAAGCGATTTCTCTGCCAACACAAGTCTGATCCCTGTGGGATTTCCCTCTGTGCTTTGTCTAGAACAGTTTTCTGATGAAGTGATGCAGCTGTCTGTGCATCCTAGGGACACTGTTTCATTCCTTCATAGGCTTTGCTTAGGAAAGTGTTTCTTTGGGTTGAGACCTACATCTTAATTGTGGCTGTGAGCCTTCAGATTTCTCTTAGTCATTCTCTTTGCTTCTATAGTTGTTCTTGTCTTAATGCCAAATTGATCATTTAATAGTGTATGAAGAAAAGATTCTCATAAGAACAGTTCATATAGTGTGTGTGCATCTGAGGAGGTGTTTTTTCCATGCGTTCAGAAGAGCTGTAGGTTCATAACAGCAGATACCATGTTATTTTTAAGTTTTTCTGATCACAAAATAAGTGATTTTTGAATTATTTGAAAACAAGACTCATTCTTTTCTTGTTTGGAAGCTGTATAATCATGCAGAGGAAGGTGATTACAGAAGAGTCAATACGTTTCCTGGTGAAAGGAATGTGCAGTGATGCTTAATTTCATGTGTAACATGAAACAGTATTATTACTGTATTATATATAATTTTGCTGTGATGTTATATATTTGTGAAGTTGCCATCTAAAGTAAGAAATACATTTTATGAGAATAACAAATTAAAACAGCTCATATAATTGAATGGATGATTATGTACAAAATATCTCAGCCTAGTTGCTGCATATTTTGGATAGAGCTATGTTAATTTCTTTCCAATGTCTTTAAATTACATTTATAATATAAATTCAAAAATATAAATTTATGACATATCCTAAATCATTTCTCTGAAGACACAAATTGAAACTCTATATTCCACAAGGGATCTTCTGAATAGTTGTCGTTTACCAAGTGAAAGATCAAAGTAGAAAATTTTGTATTCTCAAGACAGCTTTTTATAACTCATTGTGTTAGTACAAAAACTATCATAGAATGATGAAATATTTTTTAAGTTAACTATCTAAAGGAAAACAAAAATGTTTGTGTTAGAGATGAGCCAGCATTTAAAAATGCATAAAAATGTAAAGTCTTACGAAATTAGTTAGATCAACACCATCATTTTTACTATTGTGCAGTACCTCAAAAATTACATCATGTGTTTATTTCAAATTTATAGTATTGCTGTAGAGTATAAGCTTACTAATACTCTGGTCATGATTAGAACTTTTAAGTCTGCATTCAATGAGTATTTTTTCTGCATTTGACAACAACAGTGATACCTGCCCTTTGGATCATGATGTTTAAGTACTGAGGTTGCTGCAAATTCATTTTATATGATATGATATGAATATGTACTTGATAACTATAGCTTGTCTTATAACTAAATAAATGTTACCTATATTTACATATTACAATCAATAGTTAAGCCAATTTTTCAAATCCGTAAGTAAAATGCCATGTTTCTTCTCTGATTGTGTGTATCATTTTTTAATTCAAGGAGAAGGGTGGGAAGGAAGGAGAGAGAGAGATATTGGGGAGAGGGAGGGAGAGGGAGAACTCACTATAAAGAAAATTTGTGTAACACATGCTGGTACAGATGATAAGAATTTCAAAATCCACAATTAAAAGAGAAAGAATATTATTTTTTAAATTTCAGAGAATTAAGATAATGCCAGTTCTTTATTGTTTTTTCTGTTCACTTCTCCTTTTGTCAGAAGTCCTTACAAACTGGGTATATGGAATATGAACTGTCACAAATGCCTGGTTTTTAAAGATGGCTCCTGGTGCTTTAATAGTTTTAGGGAGTTTTCTGTTGACATGATAGAAAGCTGTTACAAATTCAGAAAGCTAAGAATAATAGAGGATGCTTTTAACTCAGTACATCCTCTAGAAAACTGGTCCCGGTGCTCTTAGGAAGGATAGTAGAGGATGCTTATTACTCAGGAAGTCTGTGGAAAACGGGTCCCAGTGCTCTTCGGAAGGATAGTAGAGGATGCTTATTACTCAGGAAGTCTGTGGAAAACGGGTCCCAGTGCTCTTCGGAAGGATAGTAGAGGATGCTTATTACTCAGTAAGTTCGTGGAAAACTGGTCCTGATTCTCCTAGGTGCAAATTGATCTCCAAGCAGGAAGCCTCAGGAGTTTATGGAACAGTTAACCTCTAAATGTGTGATGTACAAACTGGAGCCAAAACTCTAAAGGTTTGTTACAGTCTCATGAGGAACTCTTAGACCAACCAGGCATCCATAACTTTGCTTTCCTCTGCTCTCCTCCTCAAAAATCTAAATGTCAATAGCTCACACTAAATAAACAGTTGAAGAAGATGGAGGACCTAAGAATCACAAGGATCAAATGACAGACCTCATAATTAACAATGGAAACTAATCCCTTCCTTTGTTCAGTTGTAAGGCAATTTTTATAAATCTCAATTGCAAGAAAGCCGTTCAAAAAAGAAAAAGGAAGAAAAAGACTCTTTGATATTGGTGCATGGAGGAGTATTTCTCTGAATGTAGTGATTCTGAATAGTCATAGTATACCAAGCCTTTTGTATATAGTTGACATTCAGATTTATTCTTCAGTATAAGTACATAACCATATATTGCCATACATCAATGGAAGTCCTGTCATATAAATACAGTGATCTATTTAGATTTTGCAAAAGTGTATAGTAGTAGGTTTGTGTAAAAAGAAATCCCAAGAGACATAATAACTTTGTGATAACCTCTAATTAACACATTCACTTGAATTAGATAAATTTTCACCAGTGAAACAAAAACTAGGATACACAATATTTAAAAAAGCTATCAAAGAAAGGATATCTCTCTTGCCAATGCAGAAAATTTAAAGTATTAGAATGGTAAAAGATTAAGGGAAGTAAAGTCTTAGGAAGTAAAATAAAGGGAAAATAAGAGATGAGTAGCATGAGTGGACATAATAAGAAAGTCTGATCAGTCCAGGAACTTCATTATCAAATAGGTATTTAAGAAAAATAAGAGAAGGAAATAATAAAGATTTTAATTTTACACGCACACACACACACACACACACACACACACTCAAAAAGCAGCAAAAACTATTGTGTGAGAAAATAAACACTAAAAAATTTGGGTTATTCCATTATTTAAAATATTTAGTCTTTATTTGAAATTTGTTATATAGAATATAGTTATTTACCAGAATCTACCTATAGGTAGATAGCATATTATTCAGTTAATGCTTATTCAAATGTAATTTGAAAGTGGTTATATACATGGATACCCTGTTCCATGATGGTTTCATTTTCATACCTCAAACTTGAAGTGTTGTTTGAGGTTTTCTCTGTTGATTTAGATCATCTTTTCATTACTATGATTTATATTTTGAGATTATAATATAAGTACATCACTTCACTCTTCCCTCTCCCACCTCCAGTATGAACTGTTGCTGATACAGACTTTGGAGATTAGTAAGCAGAGGGCTTCTAGGAAAATACAAAAGTGATGAACATACAGTAAAGTAAGAAAACAGTCCATAACTTTAAAAATACTGAAACTTCCCACAATTTCCTAATTCAAGGAATGAATTGCTGTTTCACTTTCAAACTTATTTGTATGACCTAATTTCCTTCCTTTAATATTTTATTGAAGTGGGACTGTCAGTCTGTCTGGTTTGATGGAGATCATGAGTGAAGTTTGAGGGCAGTGGGAATGATTGACAGAATCCTTACAAAGAACTAAGAAAGCACTAACTGTTTAGTCCTACTGTCTCCAGTGAAACATTGTACATAATGAAAAACAAAAAGAAAGATTTGTACTTAGGAAATTTGATGAAAATATAATGGTATAGTTATGTGTTGCCAAAACATGTAAAATGTAGAGAAGACCTGTTCTCATGGTGAGTGAGGCAACATCTTACCTGCATGGGTTGAATGCTTTCTTTTTTGTACTAATAATTTCTTCCTCCAGGGAAAATATGGAAGTTATTTTTAGTCATGAATGCAGGGAGTGGGGTAGGATGTATATAGAGTAGAAAGTTGATGAAAATTGATAAATGAGCCTGTTGGCACAGGGTTGTGATCCCAGGTCCTCAGGAGGCTGAGGTAGGAGGATTGCAAGGTCAAGACCCAGGTGGACTACAGAGTGCTGCTATTAAGGCAGTGTGTGAGCAACTTGGTCAAGTCTGTCTCAAAATACAAGGAAGGCCGAGGTGTAGTGCAGTGGAAAGACTTGCCCACCATAGAGAAGGTTCTATGTTTAGATAAGAACTTAAGAGTAAAAATATATGATGAGAGCCCCAAATCTTATTGTGTTGAAACTGTCATGGTAGCAGAATTCACATTTGTAAAATATCTAAGGTGCTGTGATATCAGGTCCTGTAAGATTCTGTTTACATTCCTAGGAGGACCTCTGACAGGCTGAGAGGGTATATTTTCATCTTGCTACTTACAAAGTTTGAGTCTTATCACTAGGTTAGATCTCCTACTTAAGCTCTGAATATTTTCAGATCTTTTGTCAATTTATTATTAATGTAAATTAAAAGAATTTTATAATAAAGTTAAAATTTTATACTAGTTTGTTAAATATAAAGTACTAAATATGCTAATTTTCATATACTTTAAATATTTCTTCATTTAAAATGTTATATACTAAAAATTAAAAATGTAAACACTACTTTTTAAAACTAAAATTAAAAATTAAATTTATCAAATTGCTTTTCTGAGATACTGCAGATTGATAGCATTTAATGATAGGCTATATTATTAAATTGTGTCATCCAGGGAACATTAAATGATTTGAGGACACACAAACAGAAAAAAATCTTCCAAAGCCTGTGCTGTGCACTACTGTAAAATATTTAGCTTTCAAATTTACCACCAAACATTGATCATGTTGGGTAATGCTTTATGCATCCACAATTAAATACAGTTGCTTGTGTATGTATGTGTAGTCCAAATGAAATTTTCTGTATGTGTATTCCAATGATGCCTTTGTAGAGTGTGCCATGATCACTCTTTATATTATAATGTGAAAATTCTTTATTCTTAACCCATAGAGTGGCTTTTCAGAATTCTCATCAGGTGGCATCTTCATGTAGGAAGTTAGTTCTAATTGTCTTTGAGTAAAGTTCCTGAGGTTCTTCTTCTAAATATTTTTTTTTTCTTGGTTTTTCGAGATGTGATTTCTCTGTATAGATTTGCACGTTTCCTGGAACTCACTTTGTAGACCAGGCTGGCCTCGAACTCAGAGAGATCCACTCATGCTGTAGCTTTTGGTAGTCTTTGGACTGAGCACTGCAGTGTCAGAGGAGGTGTCTTTAAGGAGAGCATGTCTGGGGTGGGGTGATTCTATGATGGGGTGATCCTTCAGGGGTTCTTGCTTACTTCTCTCACTAAGAAAAAGGTTAAAGTAAAATTTGGTTGCTTGGAAATCATTATTTTTTAAATATCATGATTATGCACATAAAAAGCTGGTTCTGCTGGACGGTTGTGGCGCATGCCTTTAATCCCAGCACTTGGGAGGCAGAGGCAGGTGGATCTCTGTGAGTTCGAGGCCAGCCTGGTCTATAGTGCGAGATTGAGGAAAGGCGCAAAGCTACACACAGAAACCGTCTCGAAAAACCAGCAAAAAAAAAAAAAAAAAAAGCCAGTTCTAAGTGCTTTGTGAGTAGGCAAGTAGATGCTTATTTAATGTGTCAATCCTGTGAAGTAGATCCTGTTATCATTCCCACCTTACAGGCAGGGAGTGAATGCAGAAGATAGTATATAGCTAGTTGTGGCAACTGTGTATTTAGCTTGGCTTTATTAAGTCTGATAGGATAGATATCTGCATGTGCTTTTACTTTAAAGAGAGACCTTTATGATTGCAAAGATTACACTGAAATAGAGAAGAGGATAAAATCATGCCTGATTGATAAAGTCTAGAGCACTAGTGATTACTAATGTAGACAGTATCTACTTTTGAAAGTTCAGATTGGTTGGATGTCTCTGGTCTCAAGCCTCAGCAGTCTTAATGCAAACAGATTCCTCGCTTGTCACAGTTTCCTCATGAAGTAGTGTTTTTTTTCCCTTCATTTTGTTCATGTCTTGTTTATTAGAAGTATAATTAATGTTAATAAATAAACCACATTTTATACCTGTCCTTGAATCTGCATACATTTGGTGCAGTGGACTGTTGGTTTGCTGATTGCAGCAATCTGAATGCCCTATTATCTTAAATTGTGGTTTGGCAAGTACCTTTTGTACAGCTATTGCATTCTAGTGGTTACATGAAGTTTAAGTTCACTTATTTTTTCATAACATATTTGTAGTTAGGATGAAGTGCCCAACTGTCTTTTGTCACCTTTTTACTAAACCATTATGATTTCCTTGAATCCCACTTATTATTTCATTTTTAGAGTCTTGTTTTAATAATTGTCCAAACGTAATAGAAACATGTGAAATTTACCAGCCTCAGTTAACTCCTGACCATTTTTCAGCTACTTTGTGTTTTTGTTGAAGTAATAAATATATTTAGAAGGCATTTTATTAATGCTTATTGTGTATCTACTAAAATGTGTTACAGCAGTGGGTCAGTACACCACTTTCTTCATTCTGTTTAACATACTTTTTTTCCTCTATACATTTTGAAGTTATTTTGTTTCTAGAAACATAAATAAAGAACAGATGGCTGTTCACACCTCAGTAGGAATACCAGGGGACAGAGGACTTTCATCATGTCCCTGTGGTCCCGTGCTGGCTCTCATGTGGTGGACATCTGTGTCTGTTTGGAATAGTTCCTGCTGCTGTTTGGAGCCTCCTGGGGCTGCTGTCAGCTCTCCTTCCCTGATTTGAAGGCAGCTAGGTTTTCTCGGTCATTTGTTACTTGGAAGACAAGCTCCAAAATATATCAGAAGAAGAGCCTTAAACATACCAAGTATGCTACTCTTGTCTTAGAATGTCCTGTATTTCTATACAAACTTCCTCACTTATAGTTAAAATTTATTAGTAGGCATCTTTTCTATAATTCTAAGCCTCCTGACCATACAAAACAATATAAAGCAAATGTGATTTGGGTAAGTTCAGGGAAATAACCAAATGTAACCTTTGGAATCATGGGATGTATGAACACAATTCTAGTATTTGGCTTTAATATCCAAATAATGTGCAAACGCAGACGAGCTTATACTAGGGAATGGTCTCAACTTCATCCTGAAGTGAATTTCAGATTCACACCACAGCTGTGCGAGCTCAGGGTGCGCGAGCTTCCTCTTGTGTTGTCACGCGCGAGGCGAGCCTCTCTTCTTGTCGTTGCTCTCATTTTCAAATGTTGAATGCGTGGGTCCTTTGGGGAAATGACCACATCAGAAAGAACATTTGAGGCAGTAGTAAAGTCTTGTTATGATAGAACAGACATATATCAGAAACAGACTATAAGAAAGCATTGTAGCTTTGAAAAATGTTATGACCTGGTAAAAAATTTAATTTTTAAAAATTCTCAGAATTGCCAAGGTTTTAGAAGACCCAACCAGTATATCAAAGGTTATCTAATGGGATGTTAAGTGAAATGATATGAGAGAGGACATTATTATTCTGAAGTAAAACAGCTAAAATTGTTAAGTTAATAATAATTTTTGCAAGTTACTCAAAACTTGTTAAATCCTTAGAAACTAATTTGGTTCATCCTAAATGATCCCTGATCGTCAGGTAAGAAATTATTAAATAAGGCTATGAGGGCAGCAGTTAAGAACACTTGTTGCTCTAGAAAGGACCCGGGTTTGGTTCCCAGACCCACACACTAGCTCATAGTCTTCTGTACTGCCAGTCCCAGGGGTCAGGTGCCTATTTTAACATCTCTGGGCTCCTGTATGCATGCTGTACATTTGCTTATACTCAGACACATGGACACATATATAGTAAATGAATATTTTAAAAGGAAATGATCATGCAGTGGTATCTTCAATACGTCCTCATCCACATTTATCAAGAAATATAGAATTCTAGAGTACAATGAATTTTGATTAAACAGAACAGTCCATTAATTTCAGATGAGTTTTTGTCATATTAAAAGTATCTCAATGCATAATTTTATTAGGGTATGCAATATATCATCACAGTCGTCCCCCTCCCCCTTTTTTTGAGCTGAGGATCGAACCCAGGACCTTGTGCTTGCTAGGCAAGTGAGCACTGAGCACCACTGGGCTAAATTCCAAACCCCTCAATGCATAATTTTAAAAGAATCTAAATATTGGGTCTAGAGAGATGGCTCATTGGTTAAAAATGATTACTGCATTTACAGAGGACCAGAGTTTCATTCCTGTGGGCTCATATTTGCCTGTAACTCCAGCAGGGAACCTCACATGTTCCTCTGGCTGCCATAGGTACTTTGTATTCTTTGGCTTCTTATGCCAAGAATAAGATATTACAAAATTTTATAGTTTGGGATACATTGTATATTATAGCATGTAATATCTTGTATTAACATTGTCTGCTGTTGGGGCTGACAAGGTGGCTCAGCAGGTACAGGTGCCTGCTGCCAAACCTGATGATGTGAGTTCAATTCTGGGAGCCTACATGAAAGAAGGAGAGAACTGACTCCCACAGGTTGGCCTTTGACCTCTGCATGCATGAAAGGCACACGTGTACACTGTCCTACCAGGTAAAAACCTAATAAAAAGTAATTGAAAGGCAGTAAAATAATATTCATATAAGGAAAATGGGAAACAATTCTGTAAAGTAGTTTTTTTCCTGGATGCATCATGTTGCACACCTGTGTTCCTAGTACTCTGGAGTTAGAGAGCTAGGTTTCCATTCTAGGTGGGGACCCACTAGACATCACATCTTAAGAACAAAAACAAAACCAACTCTAGTAAAGTAAGCAGTAATAAAGCTCATTGTAGTTTAAAGACCTCACAGCATTGTGACTCTTGTTAGTAACTTCATATTATATACTTAAAGTCTACTCTCAGGGTGAGCTCTAAGTATCTGACCCCTCACAATATGGTAGCTATGTGTGATGATAAATACACTAATAGTGTCATTGTAGAAGTCACTTCACAGTGAGTATGTGTGTCAAAACATGTATTACACCTGAAATGGTTAAAATGTTGGATTATAAATGAGTTTATTATAACTCAATAAAATGGGAAAAAGGAAACTAAATTTCTTTGGATAAAATTCTTGAAGAGTTAAGATTTATTTAGTCTTATAATTACCAGATTAAAATAAAATATGCTTAGTAAATCATATTTGATTTCATTCTGCAAAATGCCTAAGTATAAATTATAATTAATAATTATAACTGAGAGCATATAAAATACTTAGAAAAATTTACTAACTTTATGGATACTACAATAATTCTCTAAGTTTTGATTGATATGCTTATTTTTTAATGTTAAATTAAAATTTTGTCCTTACATTCTTGAAGAAATTTTCATTGGATTAGGTAAGCAATTAAGCTAATTTCATTGTAAAGTAGCATACAGTGAGCTGGAGTTATGGCTCAGCAATAGAACAGTGTTGATGTACTTCCAGAAGACTCAGGCTCAATTCCTAGCACTGGCATGGCTGCTCCCAATGGCCTGGAACTACAGGTCCTGAGCAGCTTATGGCCTCTTCTGGCTTCCATGAGCCATGTATGCAAAAGGTACACAGACATACATGCAGACAAAACACCCATACACATAAAAGAAAAATAAATGAATCTTTTTTAAAAATATAAATAAAATTAGTATCTGGGATCTCCACCATTAGGATCAAATATGGTTTAATATTTTTTTTGATTGAAGAGGAAAATAAGTACAAATTTTAAGGTTCATGACATTAGGAAACAACCCTTTTATTTACATCTACTTCATCTCTCTTAATAAAAATTATAGAGTTTTTGAGGATGATATTTTTATGAAAATCTCTTAGCATTACTTAGATGAATTGCATGTCTATGGTTAATTAATAGACAGAGTGATTTCTATTATATTAAATTTCAAATATTATAAGCAATTCTTATGAAATAAGAAAATATTATGTCTTGAATAAGCTTGAACACATTGATATTGCTGGGGAAAGGGGAAAGGATTCTCCAGCCTTCTTTATCTCCAAGATGATAGAGATCATGAGTTTTATGCCATTCACACTTAGTATCTAGTGGATCACTTACTGATTAACAAATAACATTCACTTAAGTTACATGAGTGTTCAGAAAAGTGTTGTATAGATTCTGGCCCAGTAGGAACTGTTGGTTTATAATCCCTCACACCACAATGGGTTTATGGCATGGCTAAAGCAGCATGATCGTAGTGAGTCTGTGGTGATCAGAACTGAAAATTAGCTCATTTTCTTGTATTTAAAGTGCGGGGCTTCCTCTTGGAGTAGGGGATTATGAATTTATGTAGAAGGAGCCTCCTTTGTACTTGTTTAGATGGAATCAGTGTTCATATCATCCATGTAGCACAAGCTAAGGATTCTCTGAAGTCAGCAATTTGCAGAAGCAAATGCAAAGCCACGTAGAAGTCAATGTAAAGCCCATTCATTTGTACTTCTTATGAAAATATAGTCTTTATGAAGATGTTCCTAATAGATTTATATATATATATATATATATATATATATATATGTAAATTACCTTATAGAATATTGTATATAATACCTAATAATATAGACGATAATCACCAGCGACATAGAAGTTATCATCTGGAAAAACAAAATATGTACCAAATTTAAAGAGATAAAAAATTACAAACATGTTGTAAGAAATTATAGAAGTTTTAAAAGAATATTAGGTATAAATAGCAAAATGCAGCAAATGAGTCACATAGAAAATAGAAATGCAAATTAATAAGGCAGAAATAATTTAATCAGTTATATGAACATAAAACTCTCCTTTGAAAAAATAGGGTCCAGGTTACATAAAATGCTAATTCTAGGGCTAAAGAGATGGTTCATTGGATAAGAGTATTCTCTGCTCTCCCAGAGGAATCAAGTTTAGTTCAACACCCACAGATGTCTCATAACTATCTGTAACTCCAGTTGTAGAGGATCTATTACCCTCTTCTGGCACCTGCAGGCACACTGTGTATGCACAACACACACTTATATGCACACATACATATGCAGGAAAAACATTAATATATATATAAAATGAATAAGTCTAAAAAATGCAAATTATAATTTTATGCTATTCACACAACAAATACATAAAAATATAGGAATCAGAAATGCTGGAAATATATACAAATAATATAGCAGAAAATATTTATTTAAATATAACTTATGAGGTATTAATATCATCATACAAATTATATAGTTAAATGCAATAAGTGTTGGCAATAATAGGGAAGACCAAATAACAAAATAAAAATAATGTGGAGAGTCTGTATTTACCTTATATACAACCTAAAAATATATATTTTTAAAATAACAAATTGAATTGATTACAAGTTCAAATTTGAAATTCCAAAATCATCTTCAAGTATCTTCAAGCACTTCATTGACAAACAATTTATCATGCAAATGAGAAAGTAGATTTTCACAGCTCAGTTTAACAAGATTATTCTTATGGAGGATAGCGGAGCTCTGTTTTTTAAGATTAGAGAGTGAACAGTTCCTTTAAGCATACTAAAACACGAGAAAATGTAACCATGTAATAGGTCACAGAGCAATTGTCGGACAACAGTAGAGTACAATTTCATGTAATAACTTAATTTCGAAAAGGATTTCTCCACTAATTATAACACATACAAAAATTTGTATGCCAGAAATAAAGAAGGATTATGAAATTTGTAGAGCTGAACAGCTGCCAATATTCTCCATATTAGAACTTTCAGACTTGGTGGGGCTGTAGACGCATGATTTTGCAAAACCTGAAGCCCATACATGTGCTCTAAGAAAGTACACAGTAGACAGAGGGATATCTAGCCCTAGTAAACATATTGCCTTAGGGAACTCCAGTTGCTCCTGGAGCGTGGGCTGAGGGCTGCTTAGAGGACTGTGAGGACTACGTGCTGGGGCAGGGGCAGGGGCTGAATGATGTCTCAATGTTTTGAGTTGGAGTTTCTATGTTTGAGGCATTTTCCTCAGTCTTATTTATCTTCTGCTTAATTTTTTAAAGGAGCATATTTTAGATTTATTTTCTTCCACTTTATTTATGTGCCAAAAGGCAATTCAGTTTTATGATTTCATAGAGAGTCTTCATTCTTCCAATTTATCTCTTCCCTTGTAAAGTATGGGTCACTTCACTTCTCACCATACGTTTAATGAGGCATTTTTGTTCAATTAAATTGTGTGCTGATTGTACAATTCTGACCCGTACATTCTATTGCATCAGGAAATGATTTACTGTGGAACTTTATTTAGGATAGACTCCCACCTTTAATCAAGAAAGAGGGATTTTTTCCCCTCTCTAGATTGGGTTTCTCTGTGTAGCCCTGGCTCTCCTGGAACTCCCTCTAGATCAGGCTGGCCTTGAACTCATGGAGATCAACTGGCCTCTGCCTTCCAAGTATAGAAATTAAAGGCATGTGCCATCATTACTAGGAGGAGCGAGGGTTTTTAAATTTTTTATTTAAAGGTTTTTTTTGGGGGGAGGGAAGTGTTGGATTAGGAACTGAAGCACAAAGAAAGCTCTGTGTTGCTAACCGAAAATACAAAATGGTTGTTAGGATCCTGGCCACTGCACTCAAGAGAAGAGGGGCTCTGGAAATCGCAGCTCCTTCTCCGAAGCTAGAACAGCTGGGTTTGACAGCTTCCCTTTTCAAATCTAAAGACTGGAAAATGTTCATATTGGATCTTGCTTGTCCTAAACATTTGTTCCCCTGGGTTCTTTTTTGGCTTAGTGCAGTATGAGTTTTAAGAAGAAAAAGAAACCCTGTCATTTCAGGGAACAATGTTTAACATACACGAGCTGTGTATTTATCACTGTGGATACCAGACAGTGAGATGACCATACGCAGAACGATGTCAGTAGGCAGGGTGATGAAATGCATCGGGACTGCTCCATTCATAATTTTAGTTCTTTTGTAATTATTGAAGTGCTTTATGAACTAATTTTGTGATTGGTGTGTTAATCTTTTGCCATGCTTCTACCACTTTCATTTTAGACTTTTAGTAGAAACTTACTCATTTTTACTCTATACCAGTTTATTGCTACAACGTAGTAAAGCTGTGAAATCTGCAGTGATGTTCTGCAATGCTGTCTGCATAGCTCTTAGGTAGTGCTGAAATGCTTAGTGACCTGTCTTGGTCACTAAAGAGCCTGAAGCATCTTTTTCTTCTGTAATCTTTGCACATATGTAGCATCTGGACACCTATTTGTAACTTTTGAGCCTAGTGGTTCCCAACTGTGGATCTCAACCCCCTTGGCAGGGGTCACCTAAGATCATTGGAAAACACAGATATTTATATTAAGATTTTTAACAATAGCCAAGTTATAGTTATGAAGTATCAACAAAAATAATTCATAATTGGAGGACACTACAACATGTGGAGCTGTATTTAAAGGGTCATAGCATTAGGAAGGTTGAGAACCAGTGTTCTAACCCATTTGTTTTTGTGTAACACAAGTAATTATTTCTCTGTGTAGTGAATTATTTTATATTTACTATAAGATTTGATTAAAACTTGATGCCACCAAAATTTATACAAAATAAGTTGAACTTGACTCTCATCATGGAAGTTTAGTCCAACAGCTAATTTTAAATTAGGTTATATTCATTTTTCATAATCAATTTCACGAAGATTCTTTCATTCAAGTACATCACATATTTTGACATATTCATGTTTATTCCCTATTTCCTGCTCTTCTCCCTCTCTACTTCTCTTTCCCTTTCCCAGAGAGTCTCTTTTCTTTTCGTGCAAAATTGTACATATTTATCAAAATCTAGGATCCATATATAAGAGGAAAGATGAGATCTTTCTGAACCTGTCTTAGTTCATATAAGATGGAGGTCGTCAGTTGCATCTATGTTCTGCAAAGAGTATAATTCCATTCTTCTTTAAGGCTGAGTTAAGTTCCATTGTATATCTACGCCACATTTTCCTAATTCATTCACCTGCTGGTGGCCATTTAGTATGGTTGTACATCTTCACAACTGCGGAATAGTGCTGGAATAGGCATAGATGCACAAATATTTCTATGATACACTCCTTTGGTTATTCTTAAAGGTATAATTGGGTCATATATCAATTCTATTTCAGCTTTTAGAAAAACCTCTGCATTGATTTCTGAGGTGGCTAGATTAATTTATATTGACATTAGCCTTGGGTAAAGGTTACCTGTATCCTAGCAATGCCACCAGCATTTGTTATTTTTTTTAAAATGATGGCCATTCTTAAATACAAACTAGCATTGACTTGTATGCTCCTGATGCCTGTATATGCTTATTGGCCATTTTCATTTTATCCTTTGAAGAAACACCTATCTTTTGTGTCCATTTTCTAAAGGTGAGAAATCTAGGCAGAGCAAAGGTGATCATTTATGTATTTATTTGTTTATTTATTTGCAATGGATCTCCTACAGTGAAAATCAGAGTACCAGCTTGAAGAGAATCTTTTTCTGTCTCATCAGTCAGCTCCCAAATAATGACACAGAGATTTATTTGTTATGAAATCTCAGCCAGAGCTCAGGCTTGCTTTGTAACTAGCTCTTATAACTTAAATTAATCCATTCCTATCAATCTACATTCTGCTTCATGCCACCATCTTTCTTCCTCTGTGTCTGTTCTTCCTTTCTCTGTCTGGAAATCCCACCTATACCTCCTGCCTAGCTATTGGTTATTCAGGTTTTTATTACACACACAGTATACAACTATCCCATAATTCCAGCAAGGCTGGATTGAGCTTCACAGATTCTTATGGTGGGCATCAGTCTTGTCATTTTTTTGCTTACTGTTAGCTCAGGGCAGCTCTCAGGTTCGAGACATTATCATCTGGGCATCCTTTGTCATCAAGGCCAGCCACAGAAATATTTGCTCAATTCTTATTTCTCCTTTCTTTGAAGGCCCACTTTATTTGATCTGTCTCAATTGCCATATCTTCCTTTCTATAGTCAGTATTGCTCTAATGTTGCCTAGTTATGGGAGTAAATGTCCCATCAAATTAATAAACTCTTAAATACAAATAAATGGAGAAAATATATAGAGCATGCATATCAGAGAGTCGGAATCCAGAGAGCCATCATAGAATTATTTCCATCACCTAGGTAATAGGAGTTAGTAGGTATGTATTTCTGTACTTTTCTTTTGCCATCTTCAAATTTATCTGTATCTTTTACAGCTCTAAGAGAGAGAGAGAGAGAGAGAGAGAGAGAGAGAGAGAGAGAGAGAGAGAGAGAGAGTTGGGAGGAGGGGGAACGAATCTTATTCTGTTTTATCTTTAAAGCCTCTGGCCCTTCCTACCCCTCCTGAATTTGTTGTAGGTACATATGCCCCCCTCACACTCAGCTTTTTCTTGGGTCTTTAGTTTTCAATCTCCCGCTGCTCCTCCCCTCAATAGCTTAGTGTCTGCTCTTCAGTTTTGTTTTTTGTTTTTGTTTTTCCATGCAGGTGAGTCTGATTGTACTTTGAGATTGCTCAGATTTAAATACACAGTTGTTTTCCTTTTTGATAATACTTTTCCTGTTTCCAGTGGATCCTATCTCACCTGTCGTCACCAGAGGGCATGCATAAAATACAAAAATAATCATGTGTATCTCCAATTTGAAATCATTGGAAAATCCTTTTTGTTTTTAAGAAAGGAGCCAATATGGCTTTTAGACATGTTATTTGTCATCTTTATGTGTAGAAGACAATTAAACAAGTTCTTAAATTAGAAGCGTATACTGAAAATCATCTAGATTTTCAGAGTTTTGAAAAACTAGGCAGTTGTGTATACAGCACCACAGCTCTGCATGTTAGCACTTCCCACCACTACTTTATGGCTACCTCTGTGGATTGGGAATGTTCTCTCTCTGGTTTGCCCTTCCATCGACTTTACTCATTCAGGTTATTGACCTGGCTCACAGGTATTTGACATTATAATCACTGGCTCAGTGCCATTCACTCTTTCAAATCTTGTTGCTTTGTTCTATTTCAGTGGCCTCATGCCAGATCATGATTCCTGTAATGACAAAGTATGCTTTCTTAATTCCTCACTTCTGGGCTGCTTGCACAATTCTTAATATATACACCAGAAACGAAATGAGAATGGTTTGAATATTCCTAATTGTACTTTTGCATTGACATACATTAGTTTATGTACTGTGGGCCTCAGATATATACAAGTTTTTCCTTCACAGGTTCAACTAATTGCAGATTGAGTATATCTTTTAAAAGTTACATCTTTTCAGAATACATGTGGATATATTTTATTTATAATTGTTCCATAAATATTTAGCACTGCATACAATACAATAAGACTTTCATTATATTAAGTACTATTAGTAATTGAAAGATAGTTTGAGGTATATAGGAAGATATACCTGTATTAGGATACAGATTCTACACCATTTGACCCAAGGAACTGAGCATCTATCTGTTGGCATCTTACATGAGGTGCTGGACCAGTCTCTGGTTGATAATAAGAGTCTGTTGTGATATTTCAAAAGCCAACAATGGACCGAGTGTTTATTAACTCTATAACTTTTTTTAAAAATTTGGAAACAAAATATTATTTCCTGCTGAAAATGCTGTAGCAAAGTCACATTTGAGTTGCAAAGGATCATCTTCAGAAGTGCTAAGATGAATGGTGGTGACAACTCTTTATGTTATAGTTATGCTTTAATGGAATGGTAGGAATTGTGACTTTCTTACAGTGTTACACATTTTTTTCTGCTTGGGTATGCTGAGATAAAATAAAACTTGCAATAGTGGTAGATTCTCTGTCAAATACCAACAGGCATTTTATTTGTTTTTGTGTATTAATCAATAGATATTCATTTCTTTTCTGAATGGACCTTTCTCACAATTGCTAGTCACTAAAAAGCATTCTAAACTAATTTTTTAAATTATTTGAGAATGATGGATTTGGCTATTGGTGAATTAAATATACGTGATTAATAGAATTTCTCCTTTAGTCTTTATTCTTATGGTTTAATTATCATGAAATGTAAATGCAATTATTAAACTACAATTCTATAAGAAAACTACATTGCACTTGTTTACTTACATTTTCCTAATAGTGTTTGAGCATGTCATTTTCTCTGTAGACCTTAGTTTTGTTTTTTTGGAAATGCCATGTTGAATTGTTAATAGTGTATATTTTTTAGCTGGTATCTAAGGAAAACAGTTTTTGAATGAAAGTAGAGTAGCTAGTAATGTTAAAAAGTGTCATGGACTGCTTCAGCCATGAGAAGAAGAGGGTGTTTAGTCCGGGGCTGGGGTTGCCCTGGCAACTCACTAATGAAAGACAGTGGACAAGCTTGCGTCACCACTTCTCCTTCGTGCCGAATCATGAGCCGGTTCACTTGGAATCGTGTTTTTCTGAGGCATAGCCTAGGATTGGGTGTTCTTACTGGTCCTCTGTCAGTGGTGCTCAGTGCTGCGACACAGGTGTCCACAAGACCAAGGTTTCTGCTTTTCATCCACAAGTCACCTGCTTTGATGCTCTCTATTGTTAGATGTTGTTAAAGCGTCCGTGCGTTTTGTTATAAGGAATGTGCAATCAACATTCATGAAAAACAAATGACAAATTTGCATAGAACTTGTTTCACTTTCTCCTGTTGGAAATGACCAGTGAGTGATGTCATATATATTGGTATATATCTATAAACTCTTTAAGGCTGAAGTACAGTCTTGATATGGGAATCTGACTATTGCCTGTATCTTGAAACCTATTTTTTCTTTATTAAGAAATTTTTTATTCATTTTACATACCAGCCACACATCCCCTTCACTTCCCGTGCTTCCCGCTCATCCCCAGCTTCCCCCCCCCATCCCCTCCTCTGAAAATGCAAGGCCTCCCATGGGAATCAGCAAATCCTGATACATTCATTTGGGGCTGTGCCATACCCACAAAAAATGTGTGTATCTCTTTTGAGATTAGTTTCCTTGTTAAGAATAGTTGATACTGCATCATTTAGCACTCCTTTATATCATATAATTCTCATAAAATGTTACTTCTTCATACATCATTTTGCATGTTGGATGTTACTACATAGGAGTAGGGGCATCGTTTTTAGTATTTGCTTTTGAGGTAGCTAGTGCAGGGGTTTAATCTCAAAATATTTGTCTTTTTTAAATTAATTAGATACTTTTGAGGTAGGGTCTCATGTAGCTAACACAGGCGTCAAACGAGCTGTGGTGCCTACATTGCCTTTTACTGTCTTCCTCCGGTCTCCTCCAAGTGTTGGGACATAGGAGTGATGACTGTACTTGGACAAGTCTTCTCCGAGAGTGTAGTGTCCTTTGATCTATTTTGTTTATAGAGTTACAAGGATATCTGCAGAATGACCTTGAAAGATGAAAGTGTGTCAGGAATATCTACAGGTGGGATTATGTTATTTAAGGGAAGTTAGCGTCAGAAAGGAATATAGGCTCTTTGGGCCCAGTCATGCCTGCCTTACGGCTTCCATTAGAAAATATATGATGAACTAGAATATAAGGTCTTTCTAGAGGAAGATGAAAACCTAATCTCGTAGGAATTGCCTTATGTTTTCTGAAGTCTTCGTAATTCCAAGTGATGCTGAAATAGCAATACCACTTACTAATTTATAGAATCGCTTTGAAAGAGTTGTATCTAGTCACTTCAGAGACAGTCAGCCATCACTGCCCTCAGTCCTTTTTATGATTTCCTTCAGTTTATACTTATGATTCCTTCAGCTTATGATCCAGTTATCAGTACCAGGGTGTCCAGTTTAAATTTCAAAGCATGAACTTGTAAAAATCTGCCTTGATTTTGTAGATGTTTAAAATGAGTCAACAATGTAAGCTGTGTTTTGTTTTTTTTTTCTAAATCAGGACATACATGTGAAAGGCATACCATGTACTATGAATGCTTTTGTTCATTTATGACCCAGTATTAATTTATATCTTCATTATAATATTATCAGTGCTCACATTCGTGGTTGTTTGAATTCCTATATTAGAGGATGAACTTTTCCTCCTGACTGTATTACACATGGGACTCTGTTACAAAAACATATCTAGTAGTAACTCTAAACCTTTGACCCTACCTTTGAGTGATTCCAAACAGTAAAACTTACCAGACATTATGCTGTATCTAACATTGTTTGTTTTCCTGTTAATCTGACCTTCCCTATAAACATGAGTAGTCTTATTATAATTGTGTTTGCAGATGCCATCCTCCCTTTATGCCTTCCTTCAGTTAAGTTTTGGAATCATCTCTAGCCACTCCTTGAATGAATTCTGATCACTACTTTGCCAAAATACAATGGCTGCTATACTATTTGAACAATTTTTTGGCAATGGGTGAGTGTTCTCATTTGACATTGATTGCTTCATAAAAACACAGTCCACAGAAGTAGAATGATAGTATGCCAAAACAGTTGATTTCTTTTGGATGTCACTGTAACTGAGTTTCTGGTTTTAATAATTGCTAACGGTGAGAAGCTGTTCTATGTAAAATGACTTATTTACATAGTTACCACACAACACTTGGTATTTCATACAGTAGGGACATTATTTCATTGCAAACACTGATTTTAGTGTTGCAATATTTTAATATTTTCTCTGGCTACATTTATACTTGAGCTTTTGAAATTTGAAAAATTCAGGATAGCTGTATAATAGTCATGGTTTGTAATAGTTTTCTGAAATGAATTTACTAGTATTGTGGGCCATGAAAAATATTGCTACTCTCTATCCACTTCTATGAAGCAGATATTCTGTCTGAGTCATCCTTCTATACTATTGGTGGCCATGTTCATGTATACAGAAAGAATTAAAGAAAGTGTGTATAATTAAATTTCAAGTTTCCATGGTGGATTCTATGGAAACTTACCGTCTACATGTGTTCTCTGTACTGCTTTAGTGTTAGAATGAGAACTCCAAAATGGAATTAATTACTGTAACCTCTGGCAGATATCTCTCTGTACAGACACCTCTCCATGAGTATTCCATGAATAGTGATATTAGTATGAACCTTTTGTAGATTTCTTTTTCCTATTTCTTTCCTCATTCTCCTTAGATTCATACTTACTGAAACTGAAATGATAGATTTTGCTCTCCTTCCATAATAAAAATATTTTAAAGGTATATATATATATATATACACATACATATATACATGTATGTTTTATAAATGAAATATTAATGAATTTCACAAATACATAAATATTGCTAACTAATGGTATCACCATAGCTCCTTGTTAGTTGATTAGTCTTAATTATGGTCTGTGTTAATCATTTTAAATGTCTGACCATGACTAAGTATAATTCATTCACCTTTTACTCAACCAATAAATGCATTCTGGTATTAAAGGTATGGTACATTGATATAGAACTTAGACATCTTTCATGGGGCTGTCTAGTTGTAAAACAAAAGAAAAGGGAAAAACAAAAGAGAAAAATCAACAAACAAACCAAAGAAGACTTTGCTGTGGTGGGGTCTGGGACCTGGCCAGGGAAAGCAAAGAAGGAAGAAGTCATCAGCCTTTGAGCTCAGGCAGCTGACAGAAGGAACGTACTCGATTTCTACCACATCTTGGCATCCTTCAGTGATGCCTTTGTCCGTGTCACCGATCTTTCTGGAGTAACTGGTGGAGTGACGGTAAAGGCTGGCCAAGATGAGTCCTCCCCGTACACAGCCGTGCTGGCTACTCAGGATGTGGCCTGTATGTATAAGCTACTAGGTGGTCACTACTCTCCTGTCAAACTCTGGTACACAGGAGCAGACAGAACCAAAGCAATCAGACCTCTTGCTAGATCAGGAATGAAGATTGGGTGACTGAGCATGCTATCCCCATCTTTTCTGACAGTAAATACAAGAGGGATTCTCCTGGTTGCTGTCTGTGAACAGGACTATTATTATAATCTTAGATTATTTTCCCATAATAAATTACTTCTTGTAAGAAAAGGAAAAAGAAAGCAAGATGATTGATATAGTGCAGCATGGGGCCTATAGAAGGTTTCTCTGAAGTTTCCCAAGACAGAAGGCCAAGTTATGTGGAACCCACTGTTAATAGATGTATTAGTTTTATGTGGTGCCTTCTTTACGTGGTCTAATTTGTAAAGATGCATATCTTTATAAGTGGTTTTTCAGGAGACAGTTGGCACCTAAAGTATTCCAAAGTGTTCCGTGGTATCAAGATTAACACAATGGTAATGTAACCTAGTTGTAAGCAACTCTCATTCAGACTGATTTGTTTAGTATTATTCATTTCAGTGTGGTATAGTAGATATGATAAGATATATAAGAACTGTTTTACTCCAGCAAACTACTAGAGCCTTGTTTCTAATGCTGTTTCAAACAAAACAAAACAAAACACCGGGTTGGGATTATATGCTAAATCTGCTAGTATTTCTGCTTTAATGTGAGTTGATTATTGTCCTCTTACTGTAAAGAGTGATTGAGGAAGGCTTTAGTGAATGTGCAGAGATCATGGACAAACTCAGTGATGAACAAAAGCCAAAAGCTGTGCCTGCAGAAGAAGTGGGGCACAGAAATAAAGAAGAGAAGCAGTTCTGCCTCTTCAGAAATGCTTTGTTTAACAAAGTGTGAACCTTTATTTTTATATATTTGCTACTCTGTGGAAGGATAATTTATTACATTGCTCTCAAGACCATTAAATAGTAAAGCAGCAAGTTATCAGTATTTTTGTTACAATCCTTTATCTATTGATTTTTTTGGTTCATAGAATTTATTGATCATGTCTCACTGTATGAAGGGCACTGGACAATATAATGAACATTTTGTACCACATTAGTGGTGCGGTCCCTACAGATAGCTTTCCTTTATATTGAGACTCATCAAAATCTAAAAATAAAAATAATTGCAGAGGGGTCAGAGAACTGTCATTAAGTGTTCACTAGGCAAATCTTTCCTATACAGAGGAGTGAGAAATTCTGAGTACATGGTGGTATGCAGATGAGAACTGCAGATATTTTAGAAAAGTAGTTATTATAAGAGATCAAGCATGAGAGAGAGATAAGCAGCAGCCATGAAAGCTCCACCATTTAGGCACAAAAGGAGCATTAGACTCTCAAGCTAGGATTAACCATCAGATTAGAAGTTTTAGAGACCACACAGTAAAAATGGAGGTGCATATTTGTGAAATTATTAAGGCCACTCCACGTAGTTAAAAGGGAGGTTTATTTTGTGGGGTAACTTACAAATGAAGGGATAGGTTGTAGGGTCTGGCAAAGGTATGACACAGTCCAGCTGAGAATTCTACTCGGTCTACCTCCAATGTCCAGGGTCCCAGAACCAAGAGAGACCTCTCCTCCTGATCCTGGGTCTTCAGCTTCCTCCCTCAGCCCCGCCTTGTGGGCGTGACCATTATCAAAGCCTTAATGGGGGTTGGAACTTCCAGGCCAAGGCCGGGATGGCTATCCACTACATCTCTCCCTTTTGTCTAAATAAGAAGGTTCTAACCTAATACAAGACTATATACAAAGAAATGGTTATCAAATATTGTCCAGGAGTAATGAGGGATAATAACCTAGGTAAGTTGGAATTACAATAAATGCAAACAATATCAAGCAAAAAAACATATACTAAAATCCAGGGAAGTCTAGAGCGTGGGTATGTGACATGTTACAAAGATCATTCCAAAAGGTGTCCTATCCTAAAGAACTCTGAGTCTAATACTTAATATATTTTATCTAAGATATTATATATGTATATATACTAAGTTGTAACTATAACTGCTAGTCTTCAACCTCATCAAAGACCTGAGAAGGAATATAATAATACCTGAGAAATGGGAGAAGGATGTAAGCAACTTTCAGGAGTCTTGCAAGAGTAGACAGAGACAGCTGGCGGCCTGGACAGTCACCTAATGTTTCTCAGCATCGTTGGTGCATTCAAATTGGCTACAGGCCTAGAGTATCTGACAGACCATTTTCAGAAGCAGGAATTCTGAAAGACCATCTTACCCTGTCTTGGCAAAGTACAGTGGTTGCTTTCCTTGTGTCCTGCTTGTCCAGGAAGGACAGCATTTGTACTGTCAGCAGTTGAGGCAAGGACAGTTCTTTTCCCAGTAGGCCATTTTGTGCCAAGAAGACAAACTTCCAAATGGAAATGTCTTAGAAGCCCAACATTCTCTCGGGATCAAATTGGTGCTGCCAGGAGCAATTGTGTCTCACGTCAACAGAATTCTAAGTTATTTAAGTGCCATATTCTCTAGGTCCATGAAGTGTTTGAAGATTACCTGTCCATCTGACCTATGTATTTATAAATCTGGATAAACTAACTAACATAATTATAGAGATGACAAGCATAGGTGATAATAAATCTATAAGTCTTATCTGTCTAAACAACCTAAGGACTAAGGCTTCATATAAATAAGGCAAACGGCCTGTAAGCAAATGTGCAGTTAAAGGACAATGACTTTAAATAGTGACAATACACAAAATATCTTTAACAGAGGTAGGAATGTATAGTGCAATATGCAATATGATAATAATCCTAAATATATATCAGTATACAGAATATCTTAAACAGAAGTAGAACATACATACAGTATGACAGACATAAATTCACATTTGTATCAATATAAGAATATTTCAAATAAGAGTAAAAATATGTGTATATTATAACAAACATAGTTCTATATTTGTAACAATATACAAATTATCTTAAATAGGAATATAAAAAGTTTATATTTGTATCAACATATAAGAATTCATAACAGTGCAAATTATCGCCAAAGCTGGGATGGCTACCCACTACAGATGGACACACAGGGCGGGCAGGGGCATTAGGTGTAGTTGGAAGGCTGTCACACTCATCCAAATGGCATGCAATAGAACTAGCCCTGAGAGAAGCCACTGGGAGAGAGGGAAACAGACAGACTGGACATAGTTAGGATGTAGAATTGACAACAATTTGAAATTGAAAGATGAGGTAAAAGAGAGCAGAAGCAGGGTTTGGACAATAGAATAATTTGCATTCCTACTTGGGAAGAGAATTTGGTTAATAGAGGTGAAGCAGATTTGTCAGGTAATGGGCAGTTTAGTGTCAGATATCAATTTGTCTGTGTCGTGGGTCATAAATGAAGACATTCAATAGAAAACTCAGGATTGGAACCTCATGAAACAGACTTGGCAAATAGCAGCATCCTGCCAGTAGGACAAACCTCAAGAGTGCTTAGATCACACAGAGGGAGAAGAGGAAAAGTAAGAGGAGTTGAGAACAAGAATATAAGCAGCCAGGAAAGAACTGTTCCAAAACTAGGAGTCTGCCAAGGGCACTGATGAGAAGCAATGCAGGATAAAAGCAGGCCAGTCAGGTGTCCCTGAAACAAAGACCGTGCACAGAAAATCAAAATTGTGGCACGTCCTCTGCCTTTAAACTTTAAAGGTTCCTGACGTGCTTTCCTGAGAATATTTCAATGGACAATGTAGAGGGTGGGAAAGGAATGGAGTGGTAGTAGAGTTGAAGGTTTCTTTTTTAATGCAAACATTTACACAAATGTAAAACAAAACAAAAATGAAGTTTGCCAATGCTGGAGAAAGAATGGTTGGCTGCCGAGCTTTGGATGGGCTTTTCTATCCTGGTCTCTGATTGCTTCCTGAGGTGTATCACATTCTTCTTCCTTTGTCAGTCTTTATTTCACATCCACCTTGTAAGGAGAGGTTCCAATGTGCCTTGGCTTGGTCACCCTGGGTCTTTGTATCTGCCCTTTCTGCTTAGTGTATTCCCGTGCTCTTTATGGCCTTCCATAACTAGCTATTCCATAGTCTGCAGTGTCTGCTTGATGCCCATTTCTTCCAAAAGGGTAAACCCCCCTCTGAGCACTATGTGGTATTTATCCAGTCTTTCCCTCTCATGGCAATCATAATGCTTCCATGTAACTGCTGATTTAATTATCCACCTTTCCTTCTACATGATATGTTATGACCATAGAAAACATATTTACCTGTTTCAAAATGCCCCAAATTCCTGTTTTAAAATGTCTAGCACACACCATCTCCTCAGAGTGTATATTGAGTGAGTATGTGAGATATGTGCTGTGGAGTTACTGAGTCCTTGAGGAAATGGAACTCAGTTGGAAGGGTTATTCTTACAATTCAGTAAGCACCCTTCTTTCCCTGAAATATGCAGCAAGGACATGAAGATAAGTAGAAACCTTAATTTATCTTGAAAATATTAGGAGTAGGGTATGCTAGGACAGAATATTTTAGAGGCACAGGTTAGCAGAGAATCCTGTGGGGTTAAGGATGGAATTTACATTGGTTACATGTTTACTATATTTCTTTTTTAAGCATAAATTTATGTTATTGCTTCTGTTTATACCCAGACGTTGTCTGTTTCGTGTTCCTATGTTAAAAGAAAAAATGAGTAAGGGAAAAAAGCCTTCTGTCAATCCAACTCTATAGGAACTCACCAGATCCCTGGATTGACTCTCTTCTAGTTAACATTATTCATAGAGAACATGAGAAACTCAAACCATCATTAATTGGCCCTGTAAGAATCAGACTGGTCTTACACTATACACTGAGTTCTGGTAAGGGGATTTATGAGATGTAAGTAGAGAGCTTAGACTGGTGATGGATTATCTAAGAAAAGAAGTTGGAAAGGGACAGCATAATGACAGTCTTCAATGAATAGAATGCAGATAGGAGTCGGTGTATCCGAAATTTGAGGGGATTATTGTATGCTCTGGAAAGTAGAAGGCAAGGTCTTCTTGCTAATGCTAAAAGGGATGGGGAGGGTGGAGAAGGCTTGGGATTTCTGAAGCAAACTGAGGCTTATCAGCACCACAAGATTTGTCCCAGAGAAGCTGATGATAGAGATGACACATTTTTACCATTTCCCCAGAAGCCCATTCACTCATTTAGAGAACTCTAAAGTCTGCCATGTAGATTGATTAAGAATGGAAAGAGTTGTTGACATCATTGTGAAGAGTGTGGTTGGAGTTTGCCCGGTTGCCAGACTGAAGACAGGTGACACTGGCGTCAGGGAAATCGATGGTGCTAGCCAGTTCCACACTAGTGGAGTCAATGCGGAGGGTTGATACGGAACTAAGCAAGAACCTGCACAGTCCACAGTGACTGAACACAGTGTCCTCCTGTGCACACCGGAACCCATGGGAAATGGCACATGCAACTTCATTCTCCTAACAGCAAACAAGAGCCAACTGTTTTATCCTCAGTGAAAATGATCTCATGTTCACTTCCATAAGAAACAGCACAGTATTCAACTCTTCATTCATTTTTCTTTTATGTTTTTCAAAGGAACATGCAAAAACAATCAGTCTGACACCCAGTTATCATATAATCCTGGTTCTAAATTATAAAACTGCTACTAACAGTTATTTTCATAGCAGTCCAAGGAACTGAAAGTGGTTGTTAAAAGAAGTCAGTTGATGCATACAAACTGACCGTCATTTGGAAAATTCATTATTTTTTCTTTTATACTGAATTTCATGTTGTTTTGACTTTGTATTTCTGTGATGTAAATGCAATTCTTTTGTCTTATTTTACATGTTAATTTTTTATCACTAATATGGTAAACCAGGCCTAAATTATTATGTCTTCATGAATGGGATTAATACCTTTAACAAAGGAGCATGAGGGGATCTAAGTAGTTAACTGCCTTGCCACCATTTGAGGATGCAACTCAAAGGTATCATCTGTGAGGAAAAGCCCTTTACTAGACACTGAATGTCGTGTTCTTAGAATTATGAGCAGTACATTTCTGTTGCTTATAAATTATCTAGTGTGAAGCATCTTGTTACCATAGCCTAAATAAACCAAGACACGTGTCTTGCATTGTCACAATTAAAAATATTCGCAAATAGCTTCTTGTCAGAATATGTCTTATTCAATCAGGAAACATTATTTCACTACTTTCTAGTATCCATCCTTGCAACAGAAATCAAGTGTCATTATAATCCCAATCTTTCATGTGTAACCTGTTTCATTTGTTTGGGAGTTCTTAGAGTCCTCCTTTTATTCCAACTGTTCTGAAATTTAGTGATTATATTTATATGAATACCCTTCTAATACCATCACTTTGGCTTTGCAGTTCTCTTTTAAAACTAAAATTTGAAATAATCAGCCCCTATTCATATTTTTATAACTACTTTTAAAATTCCATGTCTTCTGGGTTTTTTCTTTTTTTATATATTTGTGTTTTAATTTTACACATCAGCCATGGGTTCCCCTGTCCTCCCCCTTCTGGCCTCTGCCCCCACTTTCCCCCCATCACCATCTCCTCCAGGGCCAAGACTCCCCTGGGGATTCATTTAAACCTGATGGATTCAGTACAGGCAGGTCCAGTCCCCTCCTTCCAGGCTGAGCAAAGTGTCCCTGTGTAAGCTCCAGGTTCCAAGCAGCTAGCTCATGCACTAAGGACAGGTCCAGGTCCCACTGCCTGGGTGCCTCCCAAACAGTTCAAGCTATTCCGTTGTCTCACTTATCCAGAGGGCCTGCTCCAGCTGGGGGCTCCACAGCCTTTGGTACATAATTATTATTATTATTATTATTATTATTATTATTATTTTTTTTATTTTTTGCTTTGGCTGACTGCATCAAGTGAATTTAAAACCCTCTGTAGGAACTCTCAATTTGTATTGAGGTCCCTCAAGTTTTCTTTATGATGATCCATGAAGACATAGTGATTTAAGCCTTACCACCTCCTCACAGCCCTGCCTCTCAATAGAATCATCCCTCATTTGCATTTCTCACTATTATTTGTGTATTTGTGTGTCTCTCTCTGTTTCTGTGGCAATGAGTGTTGCTGTGTGTCTATACACTCCATTATCTGGCTCTTGCAGCCAGGAAGTAATATTTCAACTTGAGATTTAGTATTCTTTTTGTGAACTGTACTGGGCCCTGTGGGGGACAAGCTGCGTAAATATGGATGTCACCCTGTTTAAATGACGTTCAGTTTCTATTTTTATTCCTTTACCTAGCACTGCAAACAGGCATTTGGCCCCTCGTTGGCTTTGTTTTGCTTTTCCTTGGGCCCAGTGTTTCTAATTACAGCAGAAGAGCTAGTTAAGTTCAGGTTAGCATCGCCTGCACTGGGGTACCTAAGTGCCAACCGTTAACAAGATATTTTTGGCAGAAAATTCAGTTAAATAATGCTCACTTTTTGTTATTCTCCCCATTTTTCCTCAGCCTCGTCAAAAGGAAGGTGTTTGTTGAAATGTCTGTGTCTTGCAGGCTGCTCATTTGTTTCATTTGTCACTGGGTAAAGTAGGACGTCAGAGTAAACAGTTCTAGTCTTTAGACTGCCCTGAGAATCTGTTCTAATCAGTGGTGAATGACTTTTCATGTTTATAATATAGTGGCATCATTGGTCAGTGATGCCTGGATAATTCCAAAGTGGCAGGAAGTCAGAGAACTTTGTTTCCTAGAGATCTCAGATCAAATTGTAGTGAACGAAGTCCTTTCTTAGCATGGTATAAGTATTTTAATGCAAAATATTGCTAGCTCTTATAATCAGTAGTTTGAAAATGGTTAATCTTTGTTCTTTCTTAGCAATAAATTCAAAAATTAAGCACACAAGTAGCTTTTAGAATCAATTATATATTTTACTATTTTGTTTAGAGACTTAGGGATACTTTCCATTTTTATGATTTTTAAGGATCTCAGTTTTGAGTTTAGTAGTTTCTGATAACTTATAATGGAGTTGTCTGTAATGATACTGTAAATATTTTGTTTCTAAAATGTTTGCAATATCTGTGCAATGGCTTCTAATAGTTATGTGCTTTCATCAAGTAAAAGTAGTTCAAGCCTCTTTGGAGGGTGGAAGCGTTGATGGAAGTGCGCTGTAATTTCCAATAGGGAGGAGCCAAATTTTTAGAGTGTGTGTGTGTGTGTGTGTATGTGTGTGTGTGTGTATGTGTGTGTGTGTGTATGTGTGTGTGTGAGTGTGTGTGTATGTGTGTGTGTGTGCGTGTGTGTGTGTGTGTGTGTGTGTGTGTGTGTGTGTGTGTATTTTACTATTAAAATCTTTCTAGAGAATGATATCAATAGCCTGATAAGCTGTTCTTTAACAAAGTAAACTAATTTCAGAGAAAAATGGTCATTGGCATTGTATACTCTGAACTGTCAAGTTAGTCTTGAAGTATCTCCTAGTTTGGTGTTTAAACCATTATGTAACTTTAATGTCCCACCATTTCTGTGAGCAACGCATGCTACACACCAGAAGTCTTGATTTCGTCCCCTTCCATTCCTAGGAGATTTTTCTCTGGCATTGTCACTTGGAATGCTTCTGTGGAAAGTAATCAACCATGTTCAAAAGGTGTATCAAATTTTGACTAAGGAGAGTGAGTACAGGTGGTGTGTGTGTGTGTGTGTGTGTGTGTGTGTGTGTGTGTGTGTGTTGTTAGGTTCTTGTTCCTTTGTAGCCTATTTACAAAATAATGAGCTATCGTTTGAAAGTGTTTATGAATCTCCAGTGTCATACACCCGTTCCTTGTTTAGAGCACAGCGAACCCTACCACAAATAGTTGTCAACATTGACTTTCTAAAGTAACAAATTTTACATTTGAGTTGAGCTAATGCTCTGTCCATGCTCCGCACCATGATGAGCTCTTTCACCATAGACCAAGAAGCAGTGTAGTGGAATGACCATAGGCTCAAACCTCTGATACTCTGAGCCAAAGTAAATTGTTGCTCCTTTACAATGTTTGTCATGGGAACTTGTGACTTTCATAAGAAAATGACTAACATAAAAAACAATGGTTCAGAATTGAGGAAATCAATTTTATAGCCCTCTGTATCCACGAAGAAAAATAAAGCCTTCCTAAATGAGGTGGCTGATTTTCAGATATTTGGTCACTGTGGCAAGAAAAGTAACTATTATACCTGTGGGTGTGCTTTCTTTGCTGTCTTTTTAATATCTCATTTTGTTTACTCCTTGAAACTCATGGGAGACTGCTTATTGTTGCCATCCGGCCACACATCTGACTGGCTCAGGTGCCAAAGTAGCTGACTGCTGTCTCTCACTTCTCTCTCTCCATTCTCCTCCAGCCCAGTGTGGGCCACCTCCTTCAGGGTGATTCCTTTTTCCTCAGCTCGTCATCTCTGGGAGCATCTTCATATATGTGCCCATACATGTGCCTCACTAACGACCAGACATTCTTTTAATCCTTTCAAAATAATACTGGACTTTAACCATCACAGTGGTTGGTGAAGATGGGTTTCTGCTTGTATGGATTCCAGCAACTAAGAACTAAAAATATTGGGGAAAAAATTCCATCTTAACTGAAACTTCACCTACTTTATCTTCTCTACATAATATACTATACTATCTCCTTCCATTCCTTTTATATTTTATATTTTGTTAAGTACTATATCAATTGCAATTTTAAGTATGCAGAAGGATATATGCATATACAAACACACCCTTCATATAAGTCATGTGATCATATGCCGCTTGGCATCTCAAAGTAGTGCTGGAACCGTGGATACTGAGGAGGTGACTTTAGTTTGTAATTCATGTTGCAAATTACTCTTCATTATAGGATGATTTCAAAATTAATGAATCTCAAAGTAAACCATATTCTTAGCACTTTAAACTACTCACTTTATTAACCATGACGACATAAAAAAGCAGTACATAGTCCAGGCATAGAACCTAGTGGGTAGGTAGATGAGCATCTTCATGTGGAGCCAACATGGTATATTTTATTCTGTTTTTTTTTTTTTTTTGGTAGTTACTGTAGTTAATTTTTATTTTGTATTTTTCTGACAAGTAAAAAATGTCTTGGTGACATGCTTATCAAAACTCAATAGTAAAACAACAACAACACAAATTTGTTTTCTTTTTAAAATTTTATTATTTGAATTTTTTCATATAATATATTTTGATCTTGTTTTTTCTCTTACACTTACTTTCCCCAGATTTCCCCATCTTCCTGCCCACCCTACTTCATGTTATTTCTCTGTCTAAATAAAAACATCAAAGCAAAAAGCACACAGAAACATGGGATCCATTCTGGTTGGCCAGCTACTCCTGGGCATGGGTTTTGCTTCAGCATGTGGTAGATATGTCCAGTTTCACTCCATTGGAGAAAACTGATTTTCCTTTTCTTAGCTGGCATCAGTTGTAAATGAATTCTTCATAAGGGATATGTGTTGTCATTACAGGTTTGTGCTTTAGTGCCTAGTGGATGTTTTCTATTTTTTTCCTTTGGCATTTCATACTTGCAAGCAGTGTAATTTGTTGTTGCTATGTTTTGTTTAGTTTCTCTGAGGCAAGGACTCAGTAGGTAGACCAAACTATCTTGGAGCTCACTATGTATATTAGGCCTACCTTGAACTTACAGAGATCCTTCTGCCCCTGCTTCCTAGGATGCCTGGCCCTAAACAATGTGATTTGACCTTATCCATATCCTCATTCCCCATTCCATCTTCTCTCATGTCATCCTGACAACTTCATGTCTTTTAGTGAGTCTGGAAGTTAGTACCACCCTGTGGTAGCACGTTCCTGTATGATGTGATGAAGAGGTGGCAACAGGAAGGTCACAGTTTGAGGCCAGTTTGGGCTATACCAGCTAAAGAATTTTAAATTGGTGCAACAATATAGTATAGCTTTTGTGTGGACTTCCTCTTTTTAAATGGTATGTAGTCCCCAGTTTTCCTGTGCTCAGGGGGCAATGTGAGCTTCAAGTAAAGCTAGACTGTGGGAATGTTTTCCTCTCAGGCTCCAGAGGAAGAGACTCTTATGAAATCTCATCCTTTGCAACTCTAGCTGGAGAAGAGCTCTTCTTGCCCTGGCTCTGAGCACTGTGTACAGGGAGACCAAACCTTCCCATTGAGAAGTCAAACAGTGATAAAATGGATACTCCAAGAAATCTGATCTATGGGTTTCAGGCCCAGACACTTGTCTTTTATTACATTTTATTCCTGGGGATAACTGATATCTTCCAAAGCACCAGAAACTAGTGAAGGCAATCCATAGCCAGAAATTGCTTACTCTGAAGAAGAAGTGATACTTTCAGTTTATTTTCAACATTATAATTTATTAAAGAATAAGTTAAGATTTTTTTTTATTTGAAAAAGAGAACATGAAGTTGAGGCGGGCTTTATGGGTTTATCTGGGAGAAATTAGGAACAAGGGATGAATTTAAAAAACACTGTATTCATATATGATAACATTTTAAAATGTTTCTTAATATTTGAGTAATATTTTGACAATCATTGATTTAGAATTATTTTTTCTTCCTAAGACATAATGTATCAGGATGGACTTGGTTTTGTTTCTCCATTAGTATTTTATAGATTGCTTTATTCACATCAAAGTGTGGGCACATTCACTGTACACTTGACATTCTGAAAGTCTCACATGATGAAAACCTTTCTTCTCTAAAGATGTACACATTTCTCAACACACTGACAACTGTAGTATGAAGAAGATGCCAGGCACGTTTATGTTGACATTGTCGTGTTTTGTTGACAATGAAAGTCAACTTAGTTTTCCTCTTGCCTTATATAATCTCACAGGCTGGTATTGCAGAGATGACCTTTAACTTTCAGTGTGTTTAACCTCAGAGAAGCTTCAAAAGGAATATGTTCAAATTTACTTCCAATTTATATGTTCTTCATGTCTTTAAAATTGTCTTTTTAAAACTTTTACCCTTGTTATATAGACTCATCTTTCATTGCATGAAAAAAATTTCAAATGCTTTTGACCATTTGATTAAAAGTTTAAAATAATTAGATCAGATACAGCAGTCTCAAAAAAATTAGACCTGAATTTCTACTCTTTCCAAATGTGTTTTTGTTTAATTTAATCCAAGCAAATGAGTTCCTTTCAAATGGGCACACTCATTGAAATAAAGGAAATTATTTTGTTTATCTGATACCATTTTAACTTTTTAAGCAGCCAGTAAAAGATGAGATAAAACAGAGGATTAAGTGAATAATATGAGCAGGTCAGGCTTAAAAATAGTAATATAGATATAGATGTAGATTTATTCATATTTTATGCTTAGTAATATAATACTTAATCCTCTAACATGTGTTTACAATCTCCAAGTCTGTAAACATTTCTTCTAGTTTCAGTTTTGTTGCTGTGACAACATGACAACATGCCCCCACAAAGGAACTTATAGGAGAAAGAGTTTCTTTCAGTTCACAATTCCGGGTGACAGTCTGTTGTAATGGAAAACCACCAGAGTGCCAGTCACTTGAGAGAGCTGGCTGACTGTCCACACTCATTGGGAGGGAGAACAGTGCACACATGCTGTGCTGTGCTCTCTTTATCTGTTCTCCTACTCCCTAGAATCCCCGCTGCTCAGGCACCACTACAGTGCGCGACCCCATAGACATGTCTTCCGGCCAGCCTGGTCTAGCCAGCCATGGAGACACTCTTCCCAAGTGCTTCTAGACTGTGTCATCACATTGACAGTCAAAAGCAACCACCACAAGAGTGATGTTTCTTTCTTTATTAAATGAGTATAAGTGTTTCTCAACATCTAAGATTCATATTTTAAACTTTTTGTCATAGTTTTCATGATGTTAAACTGTCTTCTAACCATATGTTCTATCTGAACACTTAAATTAGAAAACATTTATCTAGAAAAGTTCACCTTTTGGAGTTATAGATCCAAATGATAGTACATTAAAGGAAGTTACTGAAGTTATTGGTTGATATAGTCTATAGGCTTTGGATTTCTGTATTAATGACCTCTACCTGAGTTGTTTTTGTTTTATAAATTGTGTGATCTGCTTTTGTCTCAAAATTCTCAACTTGAAATATGATATATTTTGAAATATTTTTATTAAATACATAAAATACTAGAAAGTAGTGATCTAGGAGCAAAAAAGATTAAACAAGTCACTTTTTGATGGAGATGATAGAAATTTATGTTGATATAAATATATTGATAACCAGCCTGTGCGTTCATTTGAGTTTTATAACTAACACTTGCATTGTAACACTTTATTCTGAAGTTCCCACCTAATGTTATTTTAAGATTCTCACCATTTACAAAAGTATTCAAGTTGTCATTTGAAGTGTGAATATAATTAGTCTTATCAATAAAAACTAGAGAGTCAGATATTGGGGTAATAACCTGAACAATCAGAGAATCAGAGGAGCAGTCACCAGTGACTACTTACCTCTCCAGATCCTCCAACCAAAAGGGACCAAGATTCTGTCTTTGCCCCTGAGTGCTGGGATTAAAGGCCTGAGCCACCACACCCTGGCCTCTATGCTTAACTAGTGGCTAGCTCCACCATCTTGATCTCCAGGCAAGCTTTATTTGCCAGAACACAAACAAAATGTCACACAACAGTCATTTAGTATTATTATTGTAAGCAAATCATAATCTTTAAATTAAAAGGTAATTCCTTTGTAGTTTTCCCAGAAATTCTGGTTTTCTTTTTGCTATTACCAATTGGATATTTAACCGTAAGTTTTAACTAATACCAATACTAGATATTTCTTCAGTAGTACCTTATATATGAATCATTCCAATAGTTGTAATACATATATATCCATTTATTTTAATGATACATGGGTTAAAAATTGTAATATTCCAATAGTTGTAATATATATATATATATCCATTTATTTTAATGATACATGGGTTAAAAATTGTAATATGTGACATGTCCCCTTACTCTGAGCAGAGTAAGATAAACTTAGGCTTTTGTAAACAGATGGTGAGGCATATCTAAGAGCAGATATAGTGCTGTCTTTTCTGATAGGAAGTGAGAGACATTATTTTTAGGTACTCGTTGATTCATATTATAAATGCAATAGGAAACTAGGGGTGACCGGTTTTATGTTGACTGTATTGTATGTGGTAAGTGAGTGCAGTTTCTGTCTCATACATTTTTCACCTCAGAAGAAAGTATGTTGAGAACTGGACTGTTCAAATGTTCAGTCTCAACGGTACTCTGAAGCTGAACGTGTTTTCCTTTTATTTCTTTTTCTTTTAGTTTAGACTTGGTTCCTTCAACCTAGACGAAGTTCCAAACTCAACTGAAGTCATTAGAGAACTCATTTGTTACTGCCTGGATACCATTGCAGAAAAACAAGCCAGAAATGAGTACCTGCAGAAAGAAAATGAAAGGCTCCTGAGAGACTGGAACGATGTTCAAGGCCGGTATGTACACAGTGTGCTTGCACCAGGAAAACACTGAGCTCTTTCATTCCTGTAGACATACGCTAATGATATATAAATTTACAACATATGTAGAACAGGCATTTTCTAAAATCCCTTCCTAATTATTCCTTTACTCCATTTTATTCAACCACATTATGAGTGGCTGTTTTGTACAGCAGCAGCTTATTAACCATTTCAGCTTCCTTGTTGCTTGGTAGAATCAAGACAATAGAAGAAGAAGTAACCGCAGATCAGGTGTCCCAGCCCATTACTGTATCATTAGTAAAAACATTAGTTCCAGGATGGTGCCTGCTGAAAGAATATGTGCTTAGTGTGCACGTGGCTTATAGAGTCGCCAGCACTTGCAAAGACTAGCGGTATTTATAAGGGAAAGGTCCCTGTAGCTTAATTTATAGCATTAATAATCAACAAAAGGAGATGTGACATATAAATAAATACAGTTGACTTTAGGTTTGGAATTAGTGAATAATAACTACTTCAAATGATGTGTGTTTTGGCTCCACTAGAGACATTTCCCCAACTGAAAGTTCATGCTATAATCATTTTTAAAAGATGAAGTAATTGTGGCTACTGAATAAGACATTAAAAAGTCTTTCATTTTCCTGGATTTGTCTCTTGTTTTTTTTTAATGATGAATAAGAATGACATATTTGTGTTCAATTATTATGTTTTTCATATAAATCATAATACATTCTCACCGGTAAAATAATTTATATTACTCTGTTACACAAAAGGTGTTTGAACTATGTCATGAACACTTATACATTCACAGAAACAAATGTGATATGTATATGTTTGTGTGTATAGCAGTGCTTGGAGTAATCACATAATGTACATACTTAATGCTGTTACAAATTGTGCTTTGTAGTAGATTGTAAAAATCTCTCATTCAAGGTAAAGGTAACATGCATAATGTGCATCCCATTTAAAAGTACTTGTGAACTTTTAGAGCAACTATTGTGATTGCTATATGTGTACATTTATAGCACATCCTTGCTATAAGTCGTTGGAGAAGTACATATTAAAGAGTTTGGTAGTTATCCACATATGTATATGAGAATAAGAGTACCTAGAAGATATTTTTAACAGTTAATAAAATCAGTTATGGTAGCCACTATAAAATTAAATAACTAATACCCAGTTATCTTTAACTTTCACATTTTATATTAAGGGAATACTTGTATACTCTTTTAGATCAAAATTATTTTTATATCCAGATATATAAACTAAATATATTTATTATTTTATAATATATATTATATTGTATTTATAAAATTATTTAGTTTATATATTAGGAAACTATATAGAAAATTAATTCTTCTCTTAGACTTTTTTTTTTTCATTTAATATGACTCTGTATCAAGTATCTGTGCTATAAAGCATTATTTGGAATAATATATATAGTCTGATTATATTTTTATATTTTGTATATGAAATAAATCAAATTAAAGGAGATGAACTGTGGTTTGATAAGCTACAGTTTTTTTATATTTAAAATTCAAACTATCCTCAGTGACAGGAAATTCGATCCATAAGTTGCCCACAGAAATTCAGACTGGGTCTCCACTCTTACACCAGTTGCTTCACAGTGTCTGCTGCTAATAACTGAAGAAGGCCATCTCATTGGACTCTGCTCCACTTGCTTGAGCTGTACAGCAGGGGGAATGAAGATGAGCCTGGGGACAGCAGCCTGTGCAGTGCAAGCTTGATTTGTTTTCTGAGCTTTTGCATGCTGGCAACAAGGCATTTCCTGTCACCTGTCTTATAGGATTGCTCCTGTTATCTTTTCTGCTTTCATTACTGGGTCTGATTCTTCTATGTGGCCTAACAATGCGTTGCCAGTGGATGAACCTACCAATTGAGAGAAAGGAATCCCCTTTAGAGAATTCCAGGGTCTTGTTTTTATATCTTCTTTGAGATTAGTGATTTTACATATTTCCCAAATTTGCTTTTCTTCCTTTTGAGGAGACAATGTGATGACTCTGAAGCTCTCTCCATAGGGTGGTCTTGTCACAGCAGTAGTTCCTCCAGGTTTTCTTCCTACCAGCTTAGAATCCTGGAAAGTGAGCAGAGCATTGAGCCCACTGGCTGCCCTGTGACATGAGTATCAACTAAGACGTGTCTTTCAAGAGGTTAGAAATAGAACATAAATGTACTGAGTCCAGAAACTGGGGACATAGATTAGAGACTCATCAGAAACTGGGCCCTGTTAGGAATCCCTGTCACAGTTCACTCATCAACATAGCCTCTGATTGTGATTTGTCTATTTATGGTCTGATCATTTCTTCCCACCCCACCGTATCTGTAATGCAGATAAAGGAAAGAAACTGGTAGCTGGTAGCAAGAAGGGCACACACAGGGCTGCAGAAATTCTTTCAGAAACTATGGTAGATGCATCTCAAATCTGTTGGAATTGAGTAGGAAATAATATGAGCAAACTCGATAATGTTATTGTATACTTAAAAATCCCAAACAGTTTATGCTGTATTTCAGGAGGTTTGTTTACTACCAAATTTTTAACAAAACATGTTTATATTTACATTTTAAAGTGAAATTAAATGATAATAGAATATATTCTCAATTGTGGATGTATTTTTAATTGAAATATATATCAGTATGTTGTGATCAAAAGCAAATATGAATTTCTTTTGCTTCAGGATGGTAGGAATAAACAAGACTTGAAAGAAGAGTAAGGAATTACAAGATGGATAGAAAGTATGAACTTTAATGCATAGGCCTTAACATCTTCTTGCTATTGCTCTTTAATTATCATTCAACAATTGTGCTCTTTGCTCACCTTTGAGCAAGTTTCATTACAGGGTTAGTTTTGGATACTTTAAATAACAGGAAAATTTTAGGAATCCTGAGGTTATTAGCTGTATTTATTTACTGGATTTCTTACTTAATTTCAAACAATAAATCTCAAGTTCCATGTTACTGAATAGGTCTTTTGTTTGCAGGCAGACCTCAGTTTAGGAACTCTCTGGCTTTTGTGTGAGTTATAGTTATTAAACCCATAATAGGTGGCAGTCTTTGTGAACTGAGTGGACTGAATTAGCAAGCCTTGAAAGTGCTCTCTCTTTGTCCTTGTGCCTTCAAGGTAGAATCACATTATCTATAGATGAATTCAGTCTGATTTTTATATTTTTGCTTGTGAGCCTAGCCTTTAATGGCTGAGCCATCTCTCCAGCCCCAGTCTGATTTTTAAAGACCTTGGGTGATATCTTTATGTCTCCATGGCAGCCCATTAGCTTGTTTAAGAACAGTTACAGGAAACCTTCCTTCAGAGAGCCCGAGAGACAGTGTGGCCATCCTCTTCCTGGCCTGGGGCCTACTCCCTCTGTGGTATTGCTCTCTTCTCCAGTTCTCAAGCTTCTTGAGCGATTCTGTGCTGCTCAGATTCTCTTTTATTTTACAGCCTTGAGCTGGAGTGACCTGGGTAGAACTCACTGTTACTACAATGGTCACTATACGTTTTCTGTACTGTTTACTCACGTGCATGTGCCTCCCATTTGTTCTGGACTGCCAGTCTCTTACTGTATTTGGAATATTTTTGTGTGAAGTTTCCTTGATTTGCTCTCTGTCTTTTTGTTTGCATACTGTTCTTAGATTGTTTTGCTACTCAGAAATATTTTCTTTTGAAGCATCAATACTTTTTATATTTAGTATATTTATTATTTAATTGTCACTTTTCTTTTTTATTATTATATTTGTGTTTTAATTTTACACAACAGCCATGGGTTCCCCTGTCCTCCCCCTACTCGCCCCTACCCCGACCTTTCCCCCATCCCCTCCCCTCCATTCCCATCTCCTCTAGTGCCAAGACTCCCCTGGGGATTCATTTAAACCTGGTGGATTCAGTACAGGCAGGTCCAGTCCCCTCCTTACAGGCTGAGCAAAGTGTCCCTGTGTAAGCACAAGGTTCCAAACAGCCAGCTCATGCACTAAGGACAGGTCTGGGTCACACTGCCTGGATGCCTTCCAAACAGTTCAAGCTATTCTGTTGTCTCACTTATCCAGCTGGGCCTGATCCAGCTGGGGGCTCCACAGCCTTTGGTTCATAATTCATGTGCTTCCATTTGTTTAGCTATTTGTCCCTGTGCTTTTTCCAATCTTGGTCTCAACAATTCATGCTCTTACACTCCCTGCTCTTTCTTGACAATTGGACACCTGGAGCTTCACCTGGGGCCTGGCCAAGGATCTCTGCATCCACTTACATCAGTTATTGGATAAGAGTTCCAGCTCGACTGGTAGGGTGTTTGGCCATCTGATCACCAGACTAGGTCAGATCAGGCTTTCTCTCGACCATTGCCAGCAGTCTACAGAGGATGTATCATTGTAGATTTAAGGAGACCTCTCCAGCACTCTGCCTATTCCTGTTCTCATGTGGTCATCATTAATCATGGTCTGTTATTCTTTGTTCTCCCTTTCTGTTCTTGATCCAGCTGGCATCTCCTCCCTTAAGCTTTCTTTCCCTCAAACCTTGCCCTTCATTACTGGGGTTACTCTAACTAAGCCTGTGAAGGACCTATATGACAAGAACTTTAAGTCCCTGAAAAAAAGAAATTGAAGAAAATGGCAGAAAATGGAAAGACCTCCTATGCTCATGGATAGGCAGGATTAACATAGTAAAAATGGCGATCTTACCAAAAGCAATCTACAGATTCAACGCAATCCCCATCAAATTACCAACACAATTCTTCACAGATCTGGAAAGAATAATACTCAACTTCATATGGAAAAACAAAAAACCCAGGATAGCCAAAAGAATCCTATACAATAAAACAACCTCTGGAGGCATCACAATCCCCGACCTCAAGCTCTACTATAGAGCTACAGTAATAAAAACAGCTTGGTACTAGGATAAAAACCGACATGTGGACCAATGGAATCGAATTGAAGACCCTGACATTAACCTGCACACCTATGAACATATAATTTTTGACAAAGAAGCCAAAAATGTACAATGGAAAAAAGAAAGCATCTTCAACAAATGGTGCTGGCATAACTGGATGTCAATGTGTAGAAGGCTGCAAATAGATCCATATCTGTCACCATGCACAAAACGTAAGTCCAAGTGGATCAAAGACCTCAACATAAATCCAGTTACTCTGAACCTGATAGAAGAGAAAGTAGGAAGTACTCTTGAACGCATTGGCACTGGAGATCACTTTCTAAATATAACACCAATAGCACAGACACTGAGAGAAACAATCAATCAATGGGACCTGTTGAAACTGAGAAGCTTTTGTAGAGCAAAGGACATGGTCAACAAGACAAAGCGACAGCCTACAGAATGGGAAAAGGTCTTCACCAACCCCGCATCTGACAGAGGGCTGATATCCATAATATTTAAAGAACTCAAGAAATTAGACATCAAAATGCCCAACAGTCCAATTAAGAAATGGGCTATAGAACTAAACAGATTTCTCAACAGAGGAAGTTCAAATGGCTGAAAGACATTTAAGGAATTGCTCAACATCCCTAATTATCTGGGAAATGCAAAACAAAATGACTCTGGTATACCACCTTACACATGTCAGAATGGCTAAGATCAAAAACACAGAAGACAGCTTATGCTGGAGAGGATTTGGAGCAAGGGGAACTCTCCTCCACTGCTGGTGGGAATGCAAGCTTATACAGCCACTTTGGAAATCAATATGGCACTTCCTTAGAAAACTGGGAATCCATCTCCCCCAAGACCCAGCTGTAGCACTCTTGGGCATATACCCAAGGAATGCTCAATCATACCACAAGGGCATTTGCTCAGCTATGTTCATATCAGCATTATTTGTAATAACCAGGAGCTGGAAACAATCTAGATGCCCTTCAACTGAAGAACGGATGAAGAAAATACGGTATATATACACAATGGAGTACTATTCAGCAGAGAAAAACAATGACATCATGAGGTTTGCAGGCAAATGGATGGATCTAGAAAAAATCATCCTGAGTGAGGTAACCCAGACTCAGAAGGACAAACATGGTATGTACTCACTCATAGGAGGATACTAGATGTAAAACAAAGATGACTAGAGTGCTACACAACTCCAGGGAGACTACTTAGAAAACGGGACCCTAGGAAAGACCCAGGGATCACCCAATGACAGAGAAATGGATGAGATCTACATGAACAACCTGGACAACAGTGGGAGTATTTGTTACTTTTCAAAATTACTGTATTCTGGTCTAACTTCCCAAGTCCCTGATTACTGAGGTTAATGATGAAGCTTAGTATTATTGATCTATGTCATGGTCAGTTTTGGAAGGACAAATGTCATTAATCCTTTTCTTCTTGGTGATACTTATGGTGTCATTCATTTGAGCCTGGCCTTAGAAAAGATCCTTGGACTAGTTGTATCCTGCTTCAGTGGTCTGTGGGTTTGTTTTATTGTCCATAGGTTGCAGTGAGTCCCATGTCTCTCCTGGATCAATAGTCTCACCTAGTAATTCTTGCTCAATTTTTCACCAAGTAATATGTAAGGCATAGCAAATTATAATGTTACCGAAGATTGGTTTTAAAGATAATATAAGCCATAAGCTATGCATGTCTTAATTCCTAAATACTGGGGGAAAAAAGAGTACTATTCTCTGAATCTGTTGAGAAAGTAATAACTGAGAGTAAATTTGTGTGCTATGATTTTTGATAATAATATGCTGTACTGTACAACTCAACTTTTTCTGGGAGGTGTTGTCCTGTTTGATGACCAGTTGATTGCAATAAAGGCGTAAAAGCAGGGAAGGTTAACCTACATAATTCACAACTTTTTTCCCTGTAACAGAAATGATGTGACATTTCCCAGTATAGTTGTGGTTATTCAAGTTAGTACTACTTCTGTGAAAATTATATAAATTTCATTTTGATACCTTTTCAGATTTTTATGTGTTATGGAAATGATAGTTTTCATAAAGTTGTGGGAATTACCTTGATAGTTTTGATATATGTGCATAATCTTTAAGTCAAGAACTTCAGAAAGGTTTATGTGAAGATTAAATGTGGAATTAAATCTAATAGATTCTGAATTTGTTGCTATTTTTAAATTTTTCTGTAAAAATTGTGATATGCATGAAATTTATTATATTGTTTATATTTATGTTTATTTGTCTAAAGTGTTTTATTATTATATATACTGAGTTTGTTTAGGTATATATATGTATATACATATATATGTTCTATTCATATTTGTATTTCTTATGGTATTACATTAGAAAATATAATATAAAAATAAGAGAATGTTCACATAACAGTTTGCATCTGAAATTGTACATAAAATAACATACCTCTGCATAATATGAACAATGAATGCTAGCTATATCTTTGGAAATTTGAAAGACTGAGGGAAGGAGCCATTCCTAAGAGGAGCAACAGACCACTGGTGTCTCTTGCATCTATCCAGTGAGGCAAAACAAGTCCATCAAGCCACCTTCTGCCAGTGTGAAGGGCCTAAAGGTGTGTTGAAAAACACAGGTACACTCTTGAGGACATGTAAAAATCATCAATCGAGCTGGGAAAAAACCTGTCCCATTGAACTTACTTTATCTCATTAATGTGCACTCTCTGCTAGGCACTGAGAGTAAAGCACTGGGTAGAATAAACATGGTCAGTGGTCTCCTGGAATGACAACCTCAGAAAATTCATGCAAAAAGAATCTGCACTAAATAGTTCCAGGATAGCATTGTTAGATTATCCTTTTCATCTTAGAATATATTCTCTGTAATATTTTTTTTAATTTACTGGTAGTTAATGTTTATTCTTGATATTTTGATACTAATCCTTTATGATATTAATAACCTAAAATTCTTTTTTTTTCCCTGGATCTCACTCTGCAGACCAGGCTAGCCTTGAACTCACAAAGATCTACCTGCCTCTCTCTCCCAAGTACTGGGATTAAAGGTGTGCGCCACCACCGCCCAGCTCCTAGGGGGAAGGACAGGGGAAACCATGGCTGATGTATAAAATTTAAAACACATAATAATAAAGAAAAAAAAGAAAGAAAAGAAATAGGCATTGAGCAAATTTAAAGCCATGGTATTGATACAGGTAGAAATAAGGCATATTTGATAAAATAACATAATATAAATGGTTCAGATGCCAAATGAATGTATTTCTAGATAGTGTCAAAAGAATATTCTCTGTAATTTTAAATAGGTGGGTTGTGGGACACATTAAAGGCCTATCTGAAAAGTATCCCATTTTGACAATTTCATTTCTAAGACTTTTATTGTAAGATATGTATATATGTACATATTCGATTGTTGGGACACATGGAATACATGTCAAGCCCCTTTAGAAACATATACAATAAGCAGTGTTGTAAAGATAAAAACAGGCAGAGCTTGACTATATTTAAAAAAATATTTTCAGTGAACTAACTTTTGTTTAAATTTGTATAATAGGAATTTATTCAAGACATGTACGTACATACCAGGTGTATACAACTTTTACTGGTTTGCCTTCTCTATATATCTTGGCGTATTAAGACAAATTAAATCCTTTGACAATTAAAGCATTCCATGAAGAATGAGAAATACCAGAGAATTGTATCCTTTTTTCTTACATATCTGAAACTGAAGATATATACTTCTTGACAAATTAATTATTTCTGTATTATCTTATCTGAAATATCGAGTGGTATAATTGAGTTCATTACATATGTGTTTCTATTTTTGTTTGGGTGTGTGCAAGCATATGTGGGTTATAAAGATACAAATTGATAAATTATGTTCTTGTGGAACAAGTCATAGTCAGAAGACTGACAACAAATTGGCTGTATTGCTTTAATATAAAATATGCTAATGGCTGCTATTACAATAATATTAATGTACTAAGGAAGCCATACATTTGCTTGTTTGAAATTCTCATGAAAATATTTTGTAAATAAAATATATGTGGATAAATTATTATGTTTGAGAATTTAGTTTATAAAGCTTTATTTCTATCCATTTTCATTATTCTTTGTTTTAGAACATAAATTTCAAATATTAATAACTAATTTGTTCACTCCTTTCCTTAGAACATTTAAGTCTTTGAAATCATGTATAAAAATAACCTTAGTTATTTTTATCTTCAAGTTTTCTTGAAATCATGAGAATGAGATTGAATAATATTAATGATATAAAATCTATATGACTTACAATTCGTTCACTTGTTTGATTTTTTTTTTTTTTAGATTTGAGAAATGTGTGAGTGCCAAAGAAGCCTTGGAGGCTGATCTTTATCAGAGATTTGTCTTGGTGCTGAATGAGAAGAAAACAAAGATCCGAAGCTTGCATAAGTTGTTAAATGAAATCCAGCAGCTGGAACAGAACAGGAAACCTGAAAGGTATATCCTTATTGCTCCCCAACACCGGGTGTAAATCTAAGGAGAATGTCTTTACAAGCTGATAGCAAGGTAGATGCCAACTTTTAGTAATATGGGTTTTTGTTTTTGTTTGTTTGTTTGGTTTTTGTAGTCTGAGTTTAGAAATTCTAGCACAGACAGTGCATTCTTCACAGAATTTCTCCATGACATCCATAGTCTCATTTAAAGTACAACAAACAATCATAACCTACAAAGTTGGCATGGGGTTTGTGGTGGTTTTAAAACGCCCCCCAAAGGGAGTGGCATCATTAGGAGATGTGGCTTTGTTGGAGTAGGTGTAGTTTTGTTGGAGGAAGTGTGTCACTGTGTTCAAGCCATGCCAGGTGAGACAAGCCACTTGCCATTGCTTCTGATCAAGATGTAAACAGCATTATGCCTGCAGACCTCTGTGTTCTCCACCATGATGATAATGCACTGAACCTGTGAAACTGTAAACAAGCCACCCCAATGAAATGTTTTCCTTATAAGAGTTGCTGTGGTCATAGTGTCTCTTCACAGCAATAAAAACCCTAACTAAAACAGGGTTTAATTGGTTTAATTCTTAGACATTAGAAACAAAGAAATATATCAGTTAAAAAAAAAAACCTTGCACCTCCTCCAAGGCCGCAAGTTGGTTACACATCTGTAATCTTTACATCTAAGCAATGTTAACTTTATATCCAGCTAATGAATGCTAAATTTCATGGGGCATTCATGTTGTCTGATCAAAGTATGTTATTTTATTCTATCATTATCATGTTTTTTTTTTCTTTCTGAAACTATCTGTATACTTCATTCCTAAGGAAAAAAATCATAGATTACAAGTGGCTAGTATAAGTTTGGACAAATTTAAGTGTTTTTAGTCATTAACTTACTTAGATTAGATTCAGTTGCCTTGAATCTGAAATGAAGCATAGGTTTTCAAATACCATAGTATAAAGAAGGGAACGGGTAATTTTAGCCTTTCCTAATTCAGGTCCTGGTCTGGCATTGAGGGCTATCTACATATGGTATTGAACAATCATATAAGCTCTATTCTTCATTTTTGTGACAATTTAATGAAATGTAGAATTGCTTTCAGATTTTTACAGTGCTGAGCACTGGCCCACAGAGATTAAAAGAAGAAAATGTGATAAGGTAATTAAGTAATTAATAGTGAACATTAAACAACCATTTACAATTAAAATAAAACCTCTTTCTTTTATGGACTTACCTTGATTTTATCTAAATCACATAATCCTCTCTATTTCTGTCTGAGCAGAACCTTCTTTCCAGGAATTTTTTTTTTTTTTTGTATTTACTTACAGGTAATGTAAATAGTTAGCCATGGATGAACTGATGATTTCCAGTTCTGCCTTTCTCTGTTTCCAGGGAAACTACTTGTTCTGAAAAACCAACTGACCAAGATGGAATTTATGATGGAAGTACTGATGAAGAAAGCAGAACTTCTGAGCTGGCTGCGGGTGAGAGGGCCATCCTTACCTTGTCTAAGATGCCACTTGGTCTTTCTACTATAAATAGTAACCAAAGTAAAAAAAAAATTATAAAAGATTGTCTGTAAAACTGATCAAATATTTTTAGCCTAGAACTTTCAGAGTATAACATTAAAGTTAATGTTTACCCTAGACGGTAGCAGTTAGCCACAGCCAGGCAAGGCAAGTGTACATCCATACACTAGGGCTGTGTTTTCACTGTTAAAGGAGGATGCATGCATGAGAAGGGAAGACGTCATCTTGTTCAGTATCACCAGCGCAGAACTGGATCCTTTCGTCTCTGAGATCTTATGGTGCTAGGGCTCTGGATGGAGCTGGGTAAAGTTAAAGTCTTCCTTTCTCCCATTTTGTAGAAAGGATTAAAATGGATGGAGATAAAAAAAAAATGTCTAGTTGGGCATTTTTCAGGCGTTTTTTATCTTCATGGTCTTTTCCTTGTATATTATGGTTTCAGATTTTGTGATTTCATTTCTGTTTTTGTGTGTGTCTGTACAGGTGTGTTTCTGCACTTCTTCGTTTTCTTTTTGTTGTTGTTCTGGTTTGTTCATTTGCCTGTTTGTCTATCAGAGAGAGAATAAAGAATAAAGGCTCTAGTTGAATGGATGGACAGATAGGGAGGATCTGAGAGGAGACTGAGGAGGGAAAACATGCTCAGAATATATTGCATAAAAATTATTTTCAATTTAAAAAGTCTAAAAAGGACAGAAACAAGGAGGAAGGCATCTTGGTTTTCAATTTATAATAAGCCTTATTCAGTCCTGTAAATCACAGTCCCAGCAGGTACTTAATCCTGTGAGTTATTTTGTAGTTATATAGATTTGGGGGGCAGTAGAAGTAGGAACTCATGGAACAGTAACAAAGTTTTGTCCTAAACCCAATATAAATCCATCTTTAGATAAGATGTATATTTTAAAATATAATCTTTTATTCTTTGAAACGTTCATGTATCCATACAATGTGTTTTGATGGTATTGAGCCTCTGCTCCTTCTCTGAACTGTTATAGATTCACTCACTACTCCTCCCCCAAATCAATGTCTTCTGTTTGGTTGGTTTTTATCAACCTACCAAGTCCAATTTGTGGTATGTATACACACACACACGCACACGCACACGTACACACACATACACACATACACACACACACGTGTATATTTTTTTATGGATGTGGGACTACCCACTGGTTCCTGGTCAACTTACTCGAAGCCATACACTTGAGGAAAACTGACTCCTAGAAGCCATTGTCCGCAGCTCTTTATCTAGGAGTGGGGTTCTCCACACGGGAGTATTGGCTGGCCTGCTTTTACTTAGCAGTTCCAGCTGCTGTGAGCTTGTGAGTACAGTGCTTCTGTAATCAAGGAGACACTGTTCTGCTCCAGTCCTTCCCAACCCCTGGCTCTTAAAATCCATTGGTTTCCTTTTTTTTTTTTTTTTTTTAGTGATGCCTGAGCCTTTAAGGAAGGGGCTGTGATAGGTCCCACATGTGACTAGGTCACGCACAGACACTTTTTCTCTGCACTTAGACCAGTTGTGGGAACCTTGATATAACATGTCAGTGATATGGATGGAATAAGGTAAGATAGGAGTTAAGGGAATCACAGATGAGACCACAGACATAAAGAAGCCTAGATTTCAAAAGAAAAGGAGATAGACTGGACAGAGAAGTAAAGAAAGGGAGAAGAAAAATATGTTTGTATACTGATAGGAGCTAAAGAGCTTGTGAATAGGTTTGTCTAGGACATGGAAGGTTTGCACAGTGATGGTTTGTAGGGAAAATGAGTGAACAAATCTCTAGAAAAGTGGAGATTAAGGGAGGGTTATTAAACTAGCTGATTGATAAATCAGATTTTATTTAGTTCACATCATAACACAAATGCACTTTCAAACATGAGAGTTTTTATCATTTAAAGGAAATAGTTCCTTTACACTTTCCCTACTTAAATAATTTTTATCTGATTTAATCAAAATGTAATGACTTAATTTTCCTCCTTCCCTTTCTTCTCTCTATGCCTTTCCATGTCCCTCTAACATCTTCATGCTGCCCTCCCTTTCAAATGGATAGCCTTGTTCCCCAGTTAGTTTTGCATCTGTCTATGTATTATATATATTTATATATATGCACAAATATATAAATACAACCTTCTGAGTTTGTTTTTGTTATACATATATAGTTTTAAATCTATTTCAGTAGTAATTAAAATTCAAAAAAGAAAATCTATGTTCTTTCCATCTTTAACTTTTCAGAATTTTTAATAATTGCAGTGGACTTTGATTTTGTTCTTAAATCTAAATAGCATATCTCACCCACACATATAGAGGCTAAAAATTATTGATGAGAAATATATCATTTAATTTGTATACATGAGATTAGTGACTTTTATGTCTTAAACCTATTCTTAGTAAAGCTTGAGTATAATTGTACTATTTTAAATTTGGTAACATTTCTCTTTTATCTTGTTTATTTCGTATTTTTCTTTCATTTTATGTGTCATTTATATAGATCCCACTTAACTATATATTTAATATGTAAGCCTCTGGTTTGGGGAGGGTTCTTGTTTTTTTTTGGGGGGGGGGCTTGGGGTTTTTGAGACTGGGTTTCTGTGTAGCTTTGGAGCCTGTCCTGGAACTCACTCTGTAGCCCAGGCTGGCCTGGAACTCACAGAGATCCACCTGCCTCTGCCTCCCAAGTGCTGGGATTACAGGCGTTCCCCACCACCGCCCAGCCTGCCTCTGGTTATTTTTTATTTTATTTTATTTTTTTTGAGACAGGGTTTCTCTGTGTAGCTTTGTAGCCTTTCCTAGAACTCACTCTGTAGCCCAATCTGGCCTCACGGAGATCCGCCTGCCTCTGCCTCCCGAGTGCTGAGATTAAAGGCCTGTGCCACCACTGCCTAGCTATTTTTTTAATTATTTGGTCGTAATAAAAATGAAGCACAGATCTGAAACTGTTGATGTTGAACCACAAACTTGATTCCACAGATCAAAGAGGAATCCTTCTATGTTAGCTAACAGATGGGCTTCTGAGATTACCAGCTTCTGCAATGAGGTGTTCTGCAGCATGTAATACAGCTTATCCCATGGGGCATGCCATAGTGATTTCACTGCAGGTCTCATGTTCCCTGGGTTATGACTGAGAGTGAGTCTGAACTGACTCTTCTTGAACTTCTGCTAGCATTTTAGTGACGAACCAAGCTTCCCTGCAATGTAAGTAAACACATGGCTCTGTTGTCAATACTTCTGTTTCAGTTATACCTGCCTTCCCTCCAGTAAAACAAGTGGGAAAGGAGTCAGGGAGGATTACTAGATTTACTCTGTCTTTCAGAAAGCCATTTCTAAAAGTGTGGATGTGTAATTTGGTAGTAATTTTTTTGTGTGACTTTTGTTTTTAGTTACTAAAATTCCTATAGTCCTCATGAGTTGTTTACAGGATTGCCCTGGTCCTTTGCAATGACTAAAGTTCACTGAGGTGCTGATCTTTCACTGATTCAACCATATTTATTTCAAGAGCAAGATGTATTTAATTCTTTTTTTTTTTTTTAAAGGTAGAGTATCTATATAGTTTTGGCTGTCCTAGAACTCACTATGTAGAGCAGGCTGACCTCAAATTCACAGAAATCCTCTCCCTCTGCTTCCTTAGTGCTGAGATTAAAGGTGTGTGTCAACATACCCTACAAGACCAGTTTACTTTTATGAATTTATCCAGAAGTAGGATCTGGATATAGTAGTTTGAAAGAAATGTGTGTGCATTAGTTTTATGGATAAAAAAATAATTTTCTTACCCAGAGTTTAAAATTTTCTTTGTCATTAGGGCTGATGTCATTAAACATTAAAGACTAACTCCTGAGAAGTAGTCTAGTCTCATAAACTGTATCATGCTTATATAGCATGAAATTATATAGCATAAAAATTTCTTGAAAAGCTGGAGATAGAACTCAGTGGTAGAGTGTGTTCCAGCATATATAAGGCCTGGACTTCAATTCCCAACATCACATAAAATAAATGGATTTTAATGGTCTTGGGAACAGCTTATTACCTAAGAGATTTCCAAGTGTCTCAGCTAGGGTTTCTATTTTTATAAACTTTTATAAAGGAAAACATTTAATTGGGGTGATTACATTTTCAGAGGTTTATTCCATTATCATTGTGGCAGGACATGGCAGCATACAGGCAAACATGGTGCTGGCTACCTTTTTATCAAAAAAGCAACAGGAAGTTGTCTAAGACACTGGGTGTGGCTTGGACATATATGAGACCTCAAAGACCACCCCTACAGTGACACACTTCCTCCAAAAAGGCCACACAGACTCCAGCAAAGGCCATCTTAATAGTGCTACTCCTTATAAGCTTATGGGAGCCAATTACGTTGAAGCTACCACACCAAGTATCCCTAAATATAATAGGTAATGCAATTCATGTTTTTCTATAGCAAAGTTTACTTCCCAAGATGTTGATGTCCAGAATTTTGAGACAGCTTAAAACAGCATTAATGACTTCATTAAAATTATTACTGCATGCTGTAACCCTAAGGTTGGTAGAGTTTTTGTTTTGTTTTAGATTAAGGTCATAACAGCTAAAATAGCTGAAATCACTACAGTAAAGCCTTGGATTACAGAGACAACTGGGCCACATTCATTCCTATATAACTGATTCTAATGTCTCATAGATTTAAGAATTTTCTAGGTATTCTTCGTTCCCCCTGCCTCAAATTGTTTTTTTGTTTTGTTTTGGTTTGGTTTTCAATTAGAACCTGAATGGTTATTATAAATACTGTGAACCATCTTTCTCTATAGGAAACTGTGTTTTTATATCCGAAATGAGAAAACTTCTTAGTTTATTTTAATGAATAATAAAATCTTACAAAGCAATAGTCAAGTTATAAGTGCCCAAGTATCAGATATATTGTAATGACCATTTTTTTCATTCTGAACTCTTTTAATATTAATTCAGAACTGTATTGGCACTGGAACAGTAGAGCTATATATCATAATAAATTGAATTATATATGAACACTCTAAGAATTTTAACCAGTTCAAAGCATTTCAGGTCTTAGTATGGCTTAAAAAGCAAACAAATATTTGCTAGAAAGCCAGATTAATTTCATAGAGATTGAATTTTTCTTTTGAAACATTTCGATCATATGTTTGATCACTGTTAATTAGCCATCATGTAAAGAAGTATGTATAAGATTATTTAGTTTTAATAAACAGTATATTTGAATAATCATTTTACTCATGGAAATAGGCATTTTTCTTACCATTGCATAATATTTGAATTAGCCTTACTGAAAGATCAAATATAAAAATACTTCTCTACTATGTTTTGCCTTTCTTTCAGTGCAGATTAAAATGCACAAATATTAAAAACAAGTAAAGAAGCTTTCTGTCCATTTCTCTGCATAATTATTTGCTCAAGATTTAGCCCATTAGTTTAATTAATCCTGCTTTTTCGCCAACAGGAAGGTCCCTGTATAATTTCTGTCAGTCATTTGGGTCTCTACTTAGTTGCTAGGCTTCCTGGAAGGAAGTGTGGTTATAAAATAGCCTTTTTGAAAATAAATGAATGGCCATGCCAAACAGTGGATGAATACTGATACATTTGCTTTTAAAAATAGAGCAGAATCTAAAATTTCTAAGTATCAAAGGGCTTGTTGGTTTGAACAGTGAATCTCCACTCACACAGGGTAGAGCAATGTGTACTGCCAAAGAGATTACCCAGAATCCTAACCTTGGAATCATAAATATGCTCTTAATCTTATCCAGCATCCTTATCATAGATATATTTATTTAAGACTTCTAAATGGAAAGCCCAGTTTATCAAAACCTATCTCTGTGCTGAGAAGACAATTTGGGTTGTTTCATAGCAGGAGTGGGGTTTTAATGTAAGTATTACTGCCAGGAACTGCCTCATACATATTATTTCAGAGAGAATTGAGTCCTAGGAAGGTCAGTACATTACCCTTGGCCACATTGAAGAGTTTTTATAATTGCCTTCTAAAACAATAAATTAGCTACATTTGTAACATATGGTTGGAATATAAAACACTTAGGATTTCCTAACATTGAAAACCAAGCCATTGACAGGAGGGTATTGAGGACACTCAGTTCCTAGAGGGATCCTGTGTGTAGGTATTTGCTTGAGAGACTGTCTCCATCATAAGTAGAACAAGTCTGACTCCATGCAGCTTGCAGAAAAACCATAGATGGACATATTTCTAATGACATCCTTGCTCTGCTTGGTAATTTCTTCATATTTTTAAATATATTTTAATATATGTGCACTGTGTTTACATCACTTTTGCACTTCTTTCAGCCAGATTCCTGTCCTTTTTTTACAATTACTGTCATTGTACCTATATGTATGTTTGTTCATACTGTGATGTATAAAATATATATAAATGAATGAATATATAAATATAATCTTGTGAGCCTATTTATTGTTGTTTACCTTGATTTTTAGAGATGACTACTTGGTATTGTCAATTAAGAGTCTGTGTCCCCCGTTTTGGGGAGGGGATTGGCTGGCCCTCTCTAGCATCCATTAATTGTCTGTAGGTCTTCATCTAGAAGCCAAGAGAGACAACCATGAACCCTTACCGCCAGTGAGATTTCCCTGTCAACATTGGCATGGCAACTGGTGTTGTAATTCATGTCTTGTTAAGCAGACATACTGTTTTGGCGCCATGGGTACAGCTTCCTGTCATATGTAGACTACACAATCTGCTAACAAATGGGCTTGTTCCTTGGCCCTCACAGTCTTTCTGCCCTGCTTCCATGATGTTCTCTGAGCCTTAGATATGAGATCGTGTTATAGGTGTATGACTTCCTGGACAAGTATTTTCACTTTTTGTGTGTCCCTGAAGAAACACAGAAATTGTGTTTGAATTGTCTCTGACTATAGATAGTAAAAACTGCTGGCATCTCCTTTCTTTACAAAACAAGAACCAATCAGAAATTGATGAAACAAACAAACAAACAAACAGAACCATGTCAGAACACCCATGACCTTCAAAGCAGGCAGGAACACAAGACCTGCTTAGACTTGAAGGCTAACACAGTGTGGATAGTAACTGGCCGTGGGTTGTATTTTTATCCTGGACTGCCATTCTTGCTCTATGCCCCTTTTGTGAACTTGGTGTGGGGATTCTCATGGGACCTGGTAGACCAGAAGGATTGGCACTAATTTGCTTGGGACCAAAAAGGCTCAATTGATCTTCCCAGAGGTTGAGGTCCACATCTGGTGGCATTTCTTGCTGGAAGTAATGATCTTGGCAGTGGCAAAGAAAAGAGTTTTCCACAAAAGCAGACATGCAGAGAGACAGGAAACCAGGATCCATACCCAGTCGCAGAGAGTGAGCAAAGAGGGAATAGAAGCTTCAGATTTTCCCCAGATGTGGAATATAGTAGAAAAAGACTACAAAGCACAGTTCAAATATGTGAAGAAAACATGCTTAAAGAATTAAAAGCAAGCATGATAATATGTTAACATGGAAAGATTCTTAACAAGGAGTTTGAAGTTATTACTTAACAGGTACAGAATGGGAATTTTCCTTGAGAGTAGTTCAACAGGTGCCTCATGACAGCAGAAGGAGAATCAGTGGACTTGAGGTTGATGAATAGAGTGTGTAATCTACAAGAACCAAGAATAAAAAATACCAAAAAAAAATACAAAAAAAAAAAAAAAGATTCTCAGAGGCTGGGGGATATCCTCCAGTGTGCTGATAAAAGTCCAATAAATGCATGAAGAGAAAAACATGAAAGCTAGGAAAATGCTTGAAGAAATAATGGGCAAGTCATATCAAAAATAGTAAGTATTCACAATGTCTAAAGCCTAAGTAAGTGTAAGTCCAGAGATGCTTATTGAGACTTACACTCATAGCCTGAAAGCCAGGGGCAGAGAGCAGGAGACTATCCTGATAGCCACTGCCCCTCCAGTGCCTGTGACCTGCACAGGGCCTCCGGTGTGTTAGCTTTTCATCTGAAGCATGGTACAGATAGAGGTCAGAGGAAAAATGAATGGCATTAATGCAGTTCTGAAAGTAAAGAGAAAAATGTGAATCCATAATTTTATATTCAGTAAAGTATCTTTCCAAATGAAGAGAAAGTAAAACCATACTTATTTTCAGTTTCTTAGGCTTAACCCACACTTACACCCACTTACACACATGCATATGTATACCACACACTAGGATCCACATGAGAGCAAACACATGGTTCTTATCGTTCTGAGTCATGCTTATTATAATCCTTTCCAGCTCCACCCACTTTGTGTACATTATAAAATTTCATTTTTATAGTTGAGTAAAATTACTGTGTGTATATAACATTAAACTAAAGATGAGAACAAGACAGGGATGTTCAGACATTGCAGAACAGTACAAAAGAAACCCCATACAGGAAAGAAGCAAGCATGGGCAGGAAGAAGAGTGAGGGAAGGAAGGCTGAGGAAAAGGAGAACCTACTAGAAAAAGTTATCTGAAAATGCTGTCACTGTACCTGATGTTGTGTATGCCAATTTTAAATTAAATAGTATAAAATGAGACAGTCATCGGCAAACTACCTTATCAGGATCACTAAGAGAAACCCTTCAGGCTAAGATGAAATGGCTACAAGTTTTAGTAGGAATTACAGAAAGAAATTAAATCACCAAAGCATGAAATAAATGAAATAATAAATACTATAGTATCAAGAGAATATAATATTTAATCACTTGATGTCCTTAACTTAAGATTGGACAATGAAGTTAATGTAACACTGTGAGTGAGCTTAAAACAGAGATACAACAAAGAGCAATAACAGAGTAAACCTGCCATAGAACTACATAGAACAGTGATTCCATAGATTACCAGCAGCCTAGAGTACATCAACAGATGAAAGTGTACAGCTTGTAATTTCAAATATTTCCACAAAGAAATTTCTGGGCACTGGTGGCATCCTAGTAGTTTCAAGGTTTAGCTATTTAAATAAGTTGTAACAATCTCTGAAAATTTGTTTCAGAAAATAGAGAGGTTAATACTTCCAAATCGTTCTGTGAGGCTGATATCAGCATAATGTAAAATAGAAGAAATTTTTACAAATAATAGAAGAAATTATAGAGTAATATCTTTCATAACCAATGATACAGAAACTCTAATCAAAATATTAGCAAACTGAAAGCAGAAACAGTAAATATATATCCTGCACAACTTATTTACTTATTTTTATCTTTCTGATGACAAAAGAGTTTGCATCTTAAAATTCATCATCAATTGACCTTACATTGCTAATACACTAATGCACACACAAAAATGAGAGTTCAGTGTACAACCCGCCCCTCCAAAAAAAAAAAAAAAGCACCTGGACTTTTCCATACACGTTACCGGAACATTCAACAAAATTGGAATTTAAAGAGGCTTCCTCAGCTTGATGAGAGTATTTGTCAGAAGCTTACAACTTTATTATAGGGGAGCTCCTGGCTAATACCACTCCAATATCTGGAAAAAGAGGATGTCTGTTTTCATCACCTCATCACATCTGTCAACTTCGTATTGCAAATTCCAGTCAGAATAGTTACTTGAGAGAATAAATACAAGACACCCCGACAGGCTAATAGTGAGAACTATCACTTTATTGACCTGATGCTATCAGCCAAGAAACTGAATTAAAGTAGAGCCAGTCAATGAATAAACCTGGTGTCAGTGTGTGATAACAATGCATAAAACTTAACTGGTTTTTCAATAAATTTTCAATGAGCGAACCAAAAGAAAGCAAGAAAATAGAGAGAAGCCTCAAGAAGAATAGGGCTGGGAATACATCCCTACTGAGGAGCATTTTCTTGGCATGAGGAATGTCCTTGATCTAATCCCAGCTCTGTAAAGATAGTGATAATAATAAGTTCTGAAGACTTAAGTTAAGGAACAAACAAAAAATCAAGAGCATGTATACTGAAAACCACAAAACATGAAAAAAGGAAATGAATAAGTGGGAAAGCATCTGAATTTATTGACTGGAAATTTTTATTTTGCTTAGTTAAAGTCAGCCCATTATATCAGATTTTAGTTTCCACACATCCATAACAAAAAGCACAGCTGGTATTTTGGCAGAAATTGGCATGCCCATCTTAAAATTTAAACTAAATGGAATAATTAAAATATTCCTAAAAACAAGAACCAGAACTTTAAGAGTTACTACACAGATGGAGAAATTAAGACATTGTAATTTTAGCATATGGATGGCCATTACATAAATTGAACAGAATTGTCGCAGGACAGACTGTCATGGTTCTGTTCAACTGATCCTTAGCAAAGTTACCACGACAACAGAGAAAGGGTAGTTTGATGTTTTGTTTGTTGTTGTTGTTGTTTTTGTTTTTTCTATTTTAGTTGGACATGTGTTATCTGTTTGAAAAACAAATTAACTTAAATATTTGTTCAACATGTTTCCAAAACTAGCTCAAGTAGATCATAGGCCTAAATGAAGAAAAATCTTAGTTCATATCTATGATATCAAAAGTAAAATACACTGGGCAGTGGTGGCACACGCCTCAATCCCAGCACTCAGGAGGTAGAGCAGGCAGATCTCTGTGAGTTCAAGACCAGCCTGGTCTACAGAGTGAAGTCAAGGACAGGGACCAAAACTACACAGAGAAACCCATACTAGACAGAAATGGACTGTATTTTATCATAACACCTTTGTAGCTCATAAGGACACCATTAAGTAAATGCTATAATTTAGGAGAAAGCATTTGCAAGTCCTGTATCTGACAAGGGACTTGTTTCCTAAATAAAGAACACTGTAACTAAATAAAAAGGAAAGAAGCAACCTAATTAATGTTAACAAAAGATTTGAATTGGCAGTTCATTGAAGATGATATAATACTCACTAATTGCTAATAACCAAATGGAAATCTGTCCAACAATATTAGTCATTAGGGAAATACAAATTTCCCAAAATAAAATGCAATACTGCTTCACAGAGATACAGATCAAATCAAGTACTGGGAGAGATGTAGAGGAAATTGACCTGTTACGCTCTGCTCATGAGAAGGGAAAATGTTCCAAACACTTTAGGAAAGCATCTTGCAGTGTCTGTTTTTCTTTTAAACATTTATTTCATGTGTGTGAATGTCTGCCTGTGTGTATGAGTGTGTATGTACTGCATGCATGAAGAGCCCATTGAGCACAAAGTAAGTGAGTACGAGTACAACCCTAGGACTATAACCAAGGGTGCTTGTGAGCTGCATAGTGGGTGCTGGGAACGAAACTTTGGTTCTCGCCTAAGCAGTAAGTGCTCTGGACCATTCAGTCATGTCTCCAGCCCCAGGTTTAGCATGTTTTGTTCTTTGGTTTTGGCTTATCCTGATTTTTTTTTCTTTTAATAGAGAAAAATTTATGCTCCAGTATTTTTATGAATCAGAAACATAGACATGGGCTGCCTGCATCTTAGTCATGAGGCACAGGGCAAAACTCAAGTTGCTGACTGAGCTCTACTTGAATCTGGACCGTGGAATCTTCAGTGATTATTGGCAGAGTCCGATCTGTGATTGTCTGGAGTCAAGAGCAGTTATTGGATGATAAATATCTTGTCATTAGGCACATTACAGGACTATCAATTCAGGAGGATTTGTAGATGGACTTTGTTGTTATCACTTCATTCATAGAAACCGTATGTTCTTATTTCTCTTTTCACACATCCTCTTACCTCCCCCCATCCAAATCAGTGTCCCCATCCCATCCCAACAAGGCCCAGAACCGTAACTTTGGGGTTTGTTTCATTCTGTGACTCATTCAATTTAACCTTGCCATCTGTGTGACTATTAGACTGACAGTGTCTGTCTGATTTGGGTGTGATCATTAGTGGCTGTATAACTGAAGCAAGGATCCCCCACCCCCTCTGAAATCCGTCTGGAGCTAGTAGTTCAGCAGTGAGTAGCAAGGCCTCAGGAGCCTTGCCTTTATCCATGTCTGACTGTTGAGATGGCTCATTTTCACACAGATCCAGTGCATGGCGCCACAAGTACTGAGTGTTCCTCACTCAGAGGCTGTGTCTGCATTGGAAGATGGCCTTTTTCAGCCTTTCTCCCTGTTTTCTAGCTCTGATATTGTGTACCATTTCAAACTCAAAAGATCTATGAACACCTCTCAGTGAATGTTAGTGTTAGAAAAACAACTGTGTGAGAAACACTGTCCCTGATGACTTCAACTTCCTGAGTACTAGCGTGCAAATAAGGAAGTCTCTAAATAAGATGAGTATTTCCCAAGGGCAGAGTTGCTGTATTTCTATGATAAGAAGATGTGTACTGAATATGAGAGGAGGATCTTAAGATAATAGATACCTTTTCAAAGTATAGAATGAAAATATTAAACTTCAGAATACACAAAGACCTTTAGGAATTTAGAGGGAAGTTAAATATATTGCTTTGCCATTATAATAAGAAGAATGCACTGGAATTGGCTTAAGACAAATGTTAGTTGATATAATGAATAGACATGAATTGTAGAAACACTACACAAATTCTCTTTTATTAATATCAGATTGATTACTAATTTGTAATTCTGAAGTTTTTAGAGGATAAGTCTTTATTTTGGATTATGTGTAAAATAATGCATGTATCTGCATATATTGTTTAGCTACAACTGCTAACTGTATCAAGCTGGTTGTTGAAAAATAGAAATATATTTGCTTACGTTTATGGGGGCCATAGATCTATCTAAAGGCAAGAGATTTGCAGAGTAGTTCTTCCTGAGGGCTCTAAAAGTAGGATCTGCTCCAGGCCTTCCTGATGGCCTGACCTATAGGCTACTATGATCTCCGTGTGTCAGCAAGCACATCATCTTCCTACCTCTGTCTCTATCAAAGCCAACTTTACAACAATACCAGCCATGTTGAAGTATGACCCACAATATTGTTATCTTTATAAATACCATGTCTTAAGTTTACATTCTTATGTACAGACTTTAGAACTCTTAAATGCTTTTGCTTTCTTTTACGTTTAATTGTGTATGTGTATACACAAACCCCTTATCCCTAGTCTCTTTATATGGAAGTTAGAGGAAGATAACGTATTTCTCTTTTTGCAAAATATGGGTGTCTGGAATTGAACTCAGTTATACAGGCTAGGTAACAAGTGCTTTTTCTCACTGAGCCTCTTTCTGCATTGTCAATTGTTTGTTTTTGTTTTGTGTGTGTGTGTTTTTATAGAGGAATGATAAGAGTTACAATTCAACCATTAGCAATAAAAACCACCAATTTTTTGGAGCAAGGATCCAAATTTTGTTGAATTCTTTAAAAATGACTCAGAACTGTATTAACCTCCAAATGAGTGTTTAATGTACAAAGACTGGATTAGGATATTGCATGAAAACTGAAGCTTGGAGTGGATGTTTTGTTGAGATAAGAAGGAGTAGACACGTTCAAGCAGAAAGCTGACTTTCTTCCTTTCTGTTCATTTACTAGAGATCTGGCTAGAATTTCATTTTTCAGTAAGGTAGCAGCCAGCCACGTGGGACTGTTAGGATGAAATTGTGAGTTTGTACAGATTTCGATATGCTGTAACTATACTACATTATTTCAAAATCTTTTAGTGTAACTTATTATTAAAAATAGTAGAATATGCTTCCTTAGTGCATTTTTATATTATATGTTAGAATACTATTTTGGATCTCTTCAGGTATATTAAATATTGTCTTCTTTGTAATGCAGATCTTTTTTCCGCCCAGTAAATGTTTTACCACTAAACTACAAATTCAGTTTTCTTTTTATTTTAAAAGTGTGCCTATTACAAAGTTAATACTTCCATCCTTTGTATTAGCCACATTTTAAAAATCAAAGACTCACATTGTTTCTTTTCAACATACTTATCATGATATCTGTGCTAAATGTCCCATTTTGTGCTTACTCTGTGTTGTCATGATAAAGAAAACAAATTGAACTACCAAGTTTTTGTGCGGCTTTTAATTTAAGTTAATATTGAGTCCCATAGGTCTAAGGACCGGTGTTTAAACCTGACTGTAGACATCACTACATATACTTAAATACATAACACAGTTAGTTGTAGTAAAAACAACTTAAGGATGCCCACATCAAGAGCTGTAGTTCAGTGGAAGACCTCCCTGGATGAGGCCTGGGTTCAGATCACAATACTAAGGGAAGAAAACAAAGTCTGAATCACTTATGAATTATCCTAGGAAAGGGAAACTTCACATCTGCATTGATCCTTTAAATCATGCCATAACTGAGTTGAAACAAAAGCTGGTGTGAAGACAGCAGCTATCTCAAAATCAGCTGAGGCACAATAAGGCCATATATAGAATTCTCACCTTCTGTTACTGTGACAGGGAACTCTACCACAAACAGCACATCTGGTCCCTTAAGCCAATTCATCACTGTCACTTATTTGAGATCAAAAGGATAGAAAAGGTTACCATGATGAAGTGTTGGAGTGCTGCCAGCCCACCAGCATTGATGCAGTACTAGCTGGTGTGGCTTCACTCTGGAGCCTGGGACGTGTGAAGGATGGATATCAGCAGGCTCGCCAGACAAAGCTGAACAGTGTGGTGTGTGGAGGAGAAGGGTCACAAGTAGGGTGGCCAGATGAAAGTCACAATGTGAGACCCAAGTGCCAAAGTTAAGCCTGTGGCAAACTGAGGGATGAGGGAGCAGAGCAAAGCAGTGAGCACTGGGACTTTCTAAGGAGACAGATATAGATGTTTTGTAGAGTGTCCAAACAGGAAAGAGCTTAGGGTACTGTTATTCTGTAATTTAAGTGAATGAACCAGCTAAAATTAAATGTTCTAAATGGATGATTCCTTTTATGAAGTAAGATGAATATTCTGATTTTCCTTTGGTGTTAAGTTTTTCTAGTAATATTGTATATAAATGCCTTGAAAGAAGGCACTGGCTCTGTAATAGGACCTCCACAATTCCTAATATCTTATGCATGGTTCATATTCTCCATTACTGTCTTTTGTGTGGCTTCTTCATTTTCCCCTGGAGCTGAGAACCAACCCCAGGGCCTGGTGCTTGCTAGACAAGCACTCTACCACTGATTTAAATCCCCAACCCCTGTGTTGCTTCTTAAAGTGCATGTTTGTGACTCTTGAAAGAAGATGATGTCTATGTTGGGTGACAGTGTGTCTCTGTCCCTTTGTATCTACAGGGGATTATATCCAGTGTCTCTGGCAGAGGCCAAACTCTGTGATGTTCAAGTCCCTTATATAACATATATAGTATACACACATCACCTGCTCATAGCCTCCTGTATGTTCAGTTGCTGTTTGCTGGCCAGTTTCCTTACCTACACACTCAAACAACTTAAGACACAGTATTTTTTTTAATTGTCTAGCAAAAACAACAACTATTTATACTAGATATATACTGCATTAGGTATTTTAGGTAGTCCTGAGGTGATTTATATCATAAAGCTGAATGTATTTGATTATATTAAAATATTACACTGTCTTGTATAAAGGAATTGATCACTAGATGATTTTTTTTTTTTGAGATAGGATTTATTTGTGTATCCCTGCCTGTCCTGGAACATGCTCTGTAGTTACTACAGGTCATACCATTCACATCCTTAGAATTTTTGTAACTGTGAATCTGTGTATCACTGGAGATCAAATTTTAATAGTATCTTGTCGGCCAGTCTAATTTTTATATCCCCTATGGTACACAGAAACACAGACCAGCTCATTTGGACATTTAAATGACATAGTATCAACACATCTTAAGTGCACCAAGAAGCAATTTGAGGAAAAAGAAGGATCCTCTGGAACACAGAAACTATATGTAGTGTACTCTCCTTGTCAATCATGATATAAAATTCTGTTACCTATCACTGGAGGTTTTTAAAAGGATTAGAAGGGAAATGGAAGTTTGGTCCTAGCATGAATGGAGACAAAGAATTTCCCTGTATGAGCTAGACTGGCATTACAAGGCCCTGGCACATGTGGTGATCTCTCAGACACTGTTTTGGTTGATAGTGTAATGGCTACAGTCTGTGTTAAGAAAGGGTATTAAGTCAGACTGGATGTTTTCTTCAGTATGTCATCATGGTGACGTTACTATTGCTAGACCCAGTGGCCATGACAGCGATGACAGAAGATCCAGTGTGTTCCAGGTTCATTCACTGAAAAGACCCCTGATGGCTTGTGAATGAAGGGTTACTTGTCCTCTTTCTGAATGCTCTTCCGGTGGTTTTGTTTAAGTGGGAGAAGTTAAAATTAAATAACAGCAGGAAGATCAATTTGGATGAGAGGAATATAAGAAATTATCTTCATTCTACCATAATTACTTAAGTACTTTCTTGTTAAAGATAGGTTTTTATAACCAAAGAAATTTCAAAAAGAATTAGTTAATAAAAATTGAAGTTATGAATCACTAACTTTAATGTGGTTATTAAAAGCAGTTTCATTAAATCAGGAATGCAGATAGCATGCATCATTTTCTTTATTTCAATATTTGCATTGTTAAAAAGTTAATTACTTTCCAACTGATCATAAGAATGAAAATTTAAAGAAGAGAGTAACTAGTTATTCTTTACTTTGAAATTTGTCCTTTAACTATACAATTGCTTTTTATTGATATTACATCTGTAAAGAATAATATGTGTTCAAGTAAAGGCTTCTTTACTTTTAACTGCTCATTTGTCTTTTTATGAGTTTTCATATCCTAACTGGTTTCATTGTGAGACTTCTAGCATTGATAATCAGTAGTTATAAAATTATGAAATGTCTCTTATACTTTTTAATACTTTTTGTGATATTTCCAGCATTGTTTGGAAGGTATCACAATTATATTTTTAAAAACAAAAATTTAATCATGTTAACTTTGGAAGCTTGCAAGCATTAGTTTACTTTTTCCTGAGAAGCTGTTGTCACTCATTTGGAAAACAATATATAAGGTTTATTAATGTGACTTTACTTTTTGAATTTTTTCAAAGTTTTTAAAATTATGTTTTCTTATTTTTTAATACATCCCAACTGCAGTTTCCTCTCCTTCCACTCCTCCAAGTCTCTCCCTAACCCCCACGCCTTTGCCCCCAAATCTTCTGCTCCTCTGTTTCCCATCAGAAAAGAGCAGGTCTTCAGAGATATCAGCCAAACAGTCTTAACAATATACACTAAAACTAGGCACAAACCCCGAAGGCTGGACAAGGCAACCCCGTAGGAGGAAAAGGGTCTAAGAGCAGGCAAAAGAATCAGAGGTACCCCCACTCCCACTGTTAGGAGTCCTACAGAAAGACCTCACTAACAACCATAACATATTTGCAGAGGACCTAGCACAGACCAGTACAGGCTCAGTGACTGCCACTCATTCTCTGTGAGCCCCAATGAGCCCTGCTTTGTTGATTCTTAAGGATTCTTTTGGGGACTTTTGAAAGGAATAGCAAGCCTACTCATGAACTCTTACTGTGCAGTAGTAAGTATCATATAGCTTCCCAATGTGAAGTAAAATTGGACTTTTTTTTTACCATTGGAAAAAGCATTCATAAGGGCAGTTGTTTTGATGAGTTTACACATCCATCTCTCTCTCCCTCCCTCCCTCCCTCTCTCTTTACTTCTCTCTCTCTCTCTCTCTCTCTCCATTTCTCTCAATGCATTATTAATATATATACACATGCCCCTGCCAGCCCTTGAATATCTTCCTTCCTTTCCCTCTGAACCCTTCTTTCTACCAGGGTTGCTACACCATTAAAGAAAAAATGGTTCCCACTTCCTCTACCATATATGCACCAGAAAGGAATGGGGCCTTGCGGGCACTTCCTGTATTTATGAATCAAGTCAATCTTGGGCAGGTATCTGTTACTGCTCTGTGTTGACAGTTGCAGTGACAGTACAGTCTAGACAGGCTTTCCTGACATTTCCCCTGCTCCAGCTCTTGAATTCTTTCAGCCACCTCTTCTGCAATGATAATTGTACCTTGGGGAGGAAGACAGTGATGCAGATGTCCCATTCAGGGGTGAGCACTTTGAAATATTTAATGAAAATGTATTTAATCACAGTGTATATTAACTACAACTTCTTTATTTCATATCCATTACAAAGGAAAAAGGATTAATTAAAACATTTTTTAATTTCTTTTTTTTTAAATGACATTCTCCTTTTTATACTTCTTAGCCCTGAAAGAAACCAAACACTTCCATATTTTTTGTTGGCTTACCAAGTATTAGCTGGCCATATGATTTCTTCATACAACTTCCAAATAAATCACATTTTCATTATCCGTTTATCCATTGATGGACAGTAGGCTTATTCCAGTGATAACCTTCATTGCTTCATAATGCTACATGTAATAGCCATGACTTACTAAATGAAAATCACAGGGCCCCGTGTGGGATACCTCTTGGTGACTTGTTTGTAAAGGAGGTCCCAAAGGCTTCCCAAACAATACAAGACCCTTCATTACTCTTGGTTGCCCATTGGAATGAGTTGATAAGAACCTGTTGCTAAAGAAACCACACACCTTGGTGTATGATACCAAGAAATTCAGCTTGAAATGAGCTTGCAGTTTTCTCCCTGCTGTCTAGCTCCCATAGATCTAGAAACTTCAGTATGGATGGCCTAGGGAGAACAGGCATCGGTGGTCTTACCCGGCGGAGAGCCCTGTGAACTACAGCATGAGGCTGCCAGGCAAGGAGTGCCCACTGGTAAAATGGCGGTGCAAATGTCATAAGGACAACCCAACATTCCACAAGAGTAAATTCATTACCGGTACTGTGAACTCAGCCAAACCCATGAGTGAAGTTGTGTTATGTCCTAGGGGATGATCTTCGTACTGAAGTTTAACTAAACTGACATAGCACCAAAATGTCTTCTGAATATTCCTTTTTATATGTATGCACAGATGTTCAGTCTTCATCAGGAAACTTCCCTTCACTGGGAATGGTGCTTAATGCAGAGACACAGGGCTGTTTATGGTCCTGGGAATAAGTAACAATCAGCCCTAAACAGGATATTCATTGCACCTTCCCAGAGGCTCAGGGAACAATGTAGAAGAAAAGTTATAGGAAGGGGAAATGTAAGAGCTCTAGGCTTCAGAGAAGGGCTGTGAAATGTCATCTTATGGGTGTGAAATAGCCAGTGTGGTCAGGATCTTGTATTGTTAGTGGGTGCTGGAAATGGGCCTGCACAGCACTGAGCCTGTAAATAGTCTGTCATAGATCAGGGAGGACCAAGGTGGCCTTAACCCTCCCTGATGCACTGTTGACTACTGATGAATTCTAGAGGAAGAGCAGACATTCTCTTCTGATAAACCCACCACACTATGGTGGATCGTTCCAAACCATGGTCATACATGGCCCTGGTTAAACTGAGTTCATCACAAAACAGCAATAAAGGACAAAAATGTGGGAAATGGGCTCATATAGAGGAAGTGGGGCATGATGAGGTGGAAATGGGATGAGAGTAAGAGAGGGTGACTTCGTTAGGGTCTTTATTGCTGGGAAGAGACACCAGGACCACTGCAACTCAAATAAAGAGAACATGTAATTGGCGTGGCTCAATTACATTTTCAGAGATTCAGTCCATTGTCGTCATCATGGGCGCATGGCGGTGTGCAGGCAGAGGTGGTATGGGAGTAATAGCTGAGAGTCCTACGCCTTTCAGACAAGAGGGAGTGGACTGAGACGCTGGCTGGTATGCTGAGCATAGGACACCTCAAAGCCTGCCCACAGGGACACACTTCCTCCAGCAAAGCCACACCCACTCTTAACAATACCCACCTTCTAATAGTGCCAATCCCTATGAGATTATGGGGCCCAATCACATTCAAACTCCCAGAGAGGGTGAGAGTGTAGTAATCTCAATGTACTGTATACATATATGTATGACGATAAAGAACTTATTTAATGAAAGATTTAAGAATTGACAAAGAAAAGTGGAAAAGCATCTACTAGTTACACAAACAGCCTTCTATAAACACAGTCAGAAAGTCTTTTACTCAAACCAAGCTTTTATAACTTACATCACAAAGTGTCATTGGCAGTTTTATGATAGAATATGAAAAGCATTGCTTTGAGAACCAAGGATGCAGGGGCCACTATTTTATTAGTGTTTTTCTATTGCCTATCTTCATGTTCAGAGACCAAAGAGTTAAAATTATTTTTCTATTGCCTATCTTCATGATCAGAGACCAAAGAGTTAAATCATGAGCCGTAAGGGCCTAAGAACTGACTAATGTATTCTGTTGTCTTTTAGAAGGACAAGTAAGATATTTCTTGAACCAGCAGTTCCTACTGAGTCTGAAGATTTCTTGCTATTCTGCTGTAAGAACTCATTTTGCTTCGGTGAGGTTCCTTGCCTGAAGTTGTTCCACCTTCTTGCTTAAATAGCACAAACATTACAGTAACTCATGTACTTTAGATGGAACTGCATTTTCATGTAAATGATTATTCTGTTTTCTTTGTGTATATGTGTATGTGTGCATGTATCTGTATCGGGTACCTTGGGGCTGAGTGACACACATTTATGAGTCAGCTGACATGGGTGCTGGGATGTGAATTCTGGTCCCCATGATTAATCAGCACGTGCATGCTCTTAACCAGGAGCCATCTCTCAAATACCCTGATTCTGTTCTCTTGCTGCACTGTCAGCAGTGATGATGAAAATTAAAAAGGCATGTGTGTAAGGAGATGCAGTACAGCTCACTTTAATGGAAATCATCTGAACCATGAGCTGAGCTCTCATGTCTGTTCTTTATAATTGTCAGTAGTAAAGAAGATCTCTCTCATACACATATATCAGGTGGGGATTCTGAAAGTCATACATATATACAGGTACTTGCAGTTTATAGAGCACAGACTACTGTTATTCTTAGGTGTTTTATTCTTGTAAGCAAAAGTTTATAAGTTTATAAATTTGACTCACTTTTCTAGGTTCTTCTACTCTCTACTTTTCTATTTCCAAAAGACACATGAGCTAATATGTGTTTTCCCACATCACCCATTCTTTTTCGTACTGGCAGTAGTGTTTTTAACATTTAATATGTTGTGACCAAGTTTTGTTTCATAATTGAATATATTTGAGACAAGCACAATAAATGAAGTTTAACACAATTATTTTTTTAATAGCCCACCTGCTGAGTTGTTTTAATGCCCTTTGTAAATTGTTGACATATTTGGACTCTTATTGTTATCTAGCATACCATGAAGACAGACTAATAGTTTATTTGTACACAATGACATAGCTAAACAAAACCCAGCATTCAGTACTTTAATTTGGCACAATTAAATCCTCCTAAGTGTTTCAGGAGGATAAAGTACAGTTTTTACCAGTTGTTTTTCTCCAAGCCTTATGACATTTCCTTAACATTGTGTTATACCCAAATTAACCTACAAGACACCATTCTTCTTCTGTTCTTTGGCTAGTGTGCCATGTACTCACAGATGCACAATGATGAATTATAAACTGCCTGGGAGAACCACTTCACTGGATTTGTCATTTATTACAGTTCAAGTGACTCATAATTCTTTTGGCTATTGGGCTTTGCAGCATTCAGTGAGGTGCTTTTAGTGACTTACCACACAGTATGCTTCTTTTAATAGCAGTTCACCCTAGTTTAATCTAGCTGTTGGATACCACTCCTAGTAACAATCTCATCCCTTATTATCCCTTTCTTTCCATGAAACTATCCTGGGATATTGTCTAAAGGCCTGTGTGCAGATAGTGTCTCCATAAAATATTTCCATAATAATAGATAGCTATAATGTCTTGCCAGCCTTACATCAGTCAGCTTTTACAAATGCCTTTCTGCAGTCATGATGTTCAGCAGTGCTGTTTTAATTAATCGTATGTTTGCGTGAGTTTAATCTTCAAGAAAATAGTGAACCATGCTTTACCATCCCAACCTTGGCATAGTAGTTTACATTTACCAAGATTTTTGCAGATTTTATCAAGTTGAAGCATCCAGTACTTACATAGGACTTCTATAAGAAAATTGTGGCAAGAGTGTTGCATAGAGATTGAAACCGCACTGAGTGTCCCATGGAGATTTAAACAGTACTGTTACCTAAAGCTAAAATATCTAGGGTGGTAACTGAACTCTGACACCATTCCCAGGCATGTGTATGACATTACTCATTAGTGCACAGGGACTTCTATTTAAAGTTGAATGTTGTAGAGTTTTGTCACAATCTGTCTATTCAATTCTTAGCTCCCTTTCCAAACAGAATCTCAATTAGGCTGACTAGGATTACTTCAATTGTCTCTGGTTCAAAAGCAAGGTCATTTAGACTTGGAAGTTGTTGGTCAAATAGAATGATGGGCAATTGAGTCAAGATTGATTTTATGTGTTCTTTGTAGACTATTGTGCAGCTAGGTGCTTTCTATAATTTATCTTTTTTTCATCTTGACCACAATCAATATCAGGCCGTATAGCTCTCATTTGAGGAAGGTTACATAATCTATCCAAGGACATACAGTGATTAAGTAGAAAAGGCAGATTCTTAACACATAGATGTCTATCTGCCTCTCCCTCCACTGTGCTGGAATAGAAATATATGTCATCACATCCAGCTGAAATCATATTGAAATACCATGAAAGCACAGGCTCTTTGAAGGTCTTTCCCTTATAGTTAATAACTATATTTTATTGTTAAATAAATGTTGACTATTTTACATGAACTTACAATATTTAAAGTAGAGTAAACTGAAATCTAATAGCCATGTTTTTGGCCTTTTGTTTTTGTTTTTGTTGTTGTTTTGTTTTGTTTTGTTTTGTTTTGTTTTTTTGGTTTTTCGAGACAGGGTTTCTCTGTACCTTTTGGAGCCTGTCCTGGACTAGCTCTGTAGATCGGGCTGGTCTCAAACTCACAGAGGTCCACCTGCCTCTGCCTCCTGAGTGCTGGGATTACAGGCGTGGGTCACCACTGCCCATCTTGCTCTGTTTTATGTTTTAATCAGGATGGCTGAGATATGACTTAAAAGTCAGTTAAATACAAAGACATGGTTATTTGTGAAGAACTTTTAAAACTTGTAATAAATTTGATGTCAATCTAAATCCTACTTATTTCCCCAGCCTTGAATTAGATCACTTCATATATCTGCTAGAGTTTGGAGAATGGTGCATTTTAGATAACTAATAGTGAATTTTCACCCCTCTGGACATTTAAAAAAAATGTAGACAGAGGTTCTGTCCTATAATAATTCTCTGAGGGATTATCAGAGTCAGTACATGTTATTAAATTTTCAGGATGATCTTTCTGAGTAAATGCTCTTACCTACAACCAAATATGAGACAAAACAAAGAAAAAAAAAGTGAGATAGAAAATATACAGTACACACTAATAAGTAATTATCTGTACAAACTGCTTGACTTTCTGTATATATGAGGAAAAAACAATTGTTTTTACATAGGGATGAATATTGCTGATATCAAAGTAAGTTTGATCGCTGTCTCAATTAGGGTTTCTATTGTTATGAAGAGACCCCATGATCACAGCAACACTTGTAAAGGAAAACATTTAACTGGGACTGGCTAGCAATTTCAGAGTTTTAGCCCTTTATCATCATGGCAGGAAGCGAGGTAGCATGTAGGCAGACATGGTGCTAGAAAGGTAGCTGAGAGAACTACATCTTGACCTGCAGGCAACAGGAAGTGAAATGGGTCCCACACTGGGTATAGCTTAAGCATATGAGACCTCAAAGCCTGCCCCCACAGTGACACACTTCCTTCAACAAGGCCACACGTATTCCAACAAGACCACACCTTAACTCTAAAGCTAGAATCATATGGCCAAGTTCTATTGCTTGCTGGGGCTGGAACATCAACCCCTTGTTCAAATACATCTTCATTAGCTTTCTGTTTTCAATCGTTTCCTTGGTTGTCCTGGAATTCACTCTGTAGACCAAGGTAGCCTTGAACTTAGAGATCCACCAGTCTGTGCCTCTGGAGTGCTGGAAATAAAGGCATGCAACACCACACCTGTCTCTGAGCTTTTCTATAACCCTTTTTCACAAATTGGAGGCTTAGCTGACTGGGATCTTGCCTTGAGATTACCAATCCCTTTATTCCACTTCTTAATCTGTTTATCTCCTTGAATACAAGACTTAGCTCCATTCCACTTCTGAGTACCCCTTTTCTCCTCAAATTGTACATTTTGTACTTTTCCCTGCATAACTTATTCACTATGAATCTTCATTAGAGTTAACACTAATAACCATACAACAGAGTCTGTACTAGGCTTTTTTGAGATTTCCTCTGCCAATGGAATTAATCCAAACTCTTCACTTTAGCCTTAGGCAGACTCTGCAGAAAGGGCAAAAAGCAGCCACATTCTTCACTAAAATATCACAAGGACAATCTCTAGGCAACATACTAAAATTCTCCTCTGAAACCCCTTGAGCCAGACCCTACAGTTAAAATCACATTAAGCACCACTGTCTCCCATGTTCCTACTAGTTATGGCACATCAAGCAGTACTTAAATCTTCTCACTGCTTTTCTAACCCAAAGTACCAAAGTCTAAATTCTTCCAAATAAAAAGATGATCAGGCTTATCACAGCATTACTCCAGTCTCTGGTACCAACTTCTGCCTTAGTTGGGTTTCTGTTACTGTGAAGAGATAATATGATCACAGCAACACTTGTAAAGGAAAACATTTAATTAGAACTGGCTAAAAGTTTCAGAGGTTTAGCCGATTATCATCATAGCAGGAAGCAAAGCAGCAGGTAGGTAGACATGGTACTGGAGAGGTACCTGAGAATTTTATATCTTGATCCGCAGGCAATAGGAAGTGAACTGGGTCCCACTGGACATAACTTGAGCATATGAGACCTCAAAGCCCACCCCCATAGTGGCAGAATCCCTTCAACAAGGCTACACTTTCTAATAGCACCACTCCTTATGGCCCAAGCATTCAAACACGTGAGCCTATGGGGGCCATGCCTATTCAAACCACCACAATTACTGTTCATAAGGCCTTTTATTTTTTATATTAAAAAAAAAACTAAAAGCAAGCCTGTATTCTAATGCAAATAGCTACAGGGACCTTTGATTCATGAGGGACAAAACAAGAAAAGAACTCACAGTACCAGAAAGTATAAAGGTGGTTGAGATACAGAATTTTTGAAGTATAAAGAAATCAGCAAAATATTTCTTCTATTCAAAATTAAAATTAAAAGTGAAATATTTTGATAATTGCTGAGGTATTATAATCCAATGCTAATAGTTTCAAGTTTTAAGCACTTTTAATTGATCTCTCTCATTTTAATTTTTCTCTATATATTATATATTTCTAAATTAAATGATATATATATTATATATATATATCCCTTTTCCTCTCTACCTCTTAAAATAAAATCTCATCTTTTCTCATGATATGCTGTTTATATTCATGATTTATACACAAAGAACATAGAGGGGGAGAGAGGGACAGATGGATGTACACAGTTTTGTGTATGTGAGAAGTCACAGGGCATTTGTTGCTCTGGTGGGGATTGTTTCTCTGAATACACTGGCTATTGTTTCATCACTTTTCAACAAGTATTAAGATTTCATTTTCTTAATGGCTGAATTAAATTGTATCATGTATATGTATCAAAGTTCTTTATTTCATCATTTCCTGATGGACATAATAGTTGGTTTGATTTCTTAGCTATTTTATATGGTTAGCAATGAGTTTTATGCATAAATATATCTATGGCATTCTGTCTTCAAATCCTTTGGGTATATATTCAGGAATGGTGTAGTTGGGTCATATGATACTTCTATTTTTAGTTATATAAGAAATCTGCTCTCTGATTTGCATAGTGGCTATATCTGTTCACATCCCCAGGGGTGATTAGAAGTGGTATTTATTCCTGTTCGCATTAGACTATGTCATTATCAGGCAATTAATGCCTAATGAGTCTGTACTCATAGAATTTTAATTCATTGTTAGAGAAGGTGGAAATCATTGGAAGATGGAAGAAAAGTGTGCTAGCATTAAACTAATTCATTTACTACAATATTTGGTAAGTGCATATTAGGTATTGGACCTGAATTCTGGCTCGGGGATTCCATATTAAATAAAACATTCTCATTCCATCCTCACCTTCTAGGGGAAGAGGAAAACATAAACAATTGCAATATGAAATAGCAAGTACAGGCAGAATGCATTGACAACAGCCAGTGCTCTGCATATGTTAAATAAATCAATGGTATAGTAAGACTACTTGTTTGAAATGCTATATATCAGATTCTAGAAAGATAAAGAAATCATCCTCAACCTGTTGTTTACAATGAACAAATCTTGAAACTATATATGAAGAAAAAAAAGAAAAGTGAGAAGGCTGAGGAGAAAGCACAGAACACTCAGGGATAATAACTTAATCTACAAAGCCATGAAAGTGCTGAATGAGCCAATAGGAGATAGTCAAGGAAGGGAAAGGTGATATGGACTGCAGTCCTACAGTGTGTCTGGCATAGTGGTGAGAAAAGGCTGGGTAGAGTGTGTGGAAGTAATGTGATGTGACTTTTAGAAGATAGCTGATTAGAACGTCTAAGATGGACTGCAGGAGTAGGGGTGGTATTGGAGCAAAAGGCGGAGCTGAATGGGCATAGAATTGAAATGAGAGAAATAATGACTCAAGCTAAAGCATTGTTTCTAGCACTAGAGTGGAGAATGACTTAGAGCTGGTGTGAAACCAACCCCTGGGCAGCCCTTAATGATTTATGGAATAAGCTAGCTTTTCGATGTGGAGTTTGTGTTGGGGAACCTCAGATTTTGTTTGAAATAAGTTTTCAGGAAACAGATGAGTTCTGGATCCAGAGCTGCGCAAGCACACAGGGTGGGTACTCTGCCTTTGTGACTGCTGAAGGAGAAAATGTGGCAGCTCAGCTCCCCAGTGGGCAAGAGCCAGCAGGATATACTCAGTTCCTGAGACCTACATGGAAGAGTGCTGTCAGAAAAACAAAGATTATTTGAGGCATTTCTTTAAGTGACTCAAATTAGGTAACACTGCACAGGAAAGCCAGTGGTTAGATTTAATTAACACCAACTGAATATCCCAACAGTGATTTTTCCAACAGTGATTCATTCACATGTGAACAATTCAAAACAGAAACTAAACAAAATAAGAAAGTAAAGCAATTGTGTTGTAAGACTTCATGTAAAAGCACTAATTTAATAATTACAAGTTCATATTGATATTATTCTTGATATGCCTATCTGTTGCAGTAAAGCATATCATGTTTTGCCAGTCTATAATTTGTAAGCATTCCTTGCAGATTTTTATCTTTGAATGTTTTAATATTATTTGACAGTTTCATCCATGTATGAATTTCACTATCTTCATACCCCCCTCTCCTACCCTTCTTTCCCACTTAAACTCTTCTCAACAAGCTCCTTCCTTCTTTTTTGACTTATTTATTTGTGGTTTGTTTATTTGTTTGTGTGTTTATTTGTTTATTTCTGTCTTGCCGTGCTTAATTCTGGTTGTGTGCAGAGCATGAGAGGCTGTGATGTATTGACATGGACACTAGCCAGCAGCTGCACCACTGAGGACAGGTGGACTCCTTCTCCCAGCACCTATTAGCTGCCCAGTTCCTCCAGAGAGGGTGTAGTGCATAGAAAATGAAAGAAATTGGTGAAGGCTTTCCCTCTTCAAACTCTCTAATCCCTTTTATCTCACATTAAAATAAGAAAACCGCTATATTCCAATAAAACTTAAGGGTTCCCTGGGACCTCTAATAACATATTGTACTTCCTCAGTGGGTGTACACATGTATGTAGAGCTGATATAAATGTTGCATGAATCACTACTTAGCCTTGCTTTGTTATATACTGCGGTAATATTTTCTAAATGTTGGTTACTACTCATTTTGTTTTATAACTCACTCATGGATCTTGTCCTGCTCTTTGAAAACCTCTATTCAGAGATTTTTATACCTCCTCAATTTATTTTAGTGTATTGTTTCCCTGATACTTATTCTTCTTATTATCTTCAGTAGGTGTTTGAGATTATAAACTTGGAATTCCTTGAAGTGTAATGTAATGAACAATTGTAATTTCTCTTAAAACAAATTATTTAAAATTCCTCTCTTGAAACTTGTTTGGTTAATTTAAAAATTACTACCCAATGTGTCCTCCATTATTAATCTTCAGTTTCTTTATAATTGGTATTACATTTATTTTATTATTTATTGGGGGGAGTGCACATTCTGTGGTCTTTCGTCTACTCTATAGGTCTCAGGAGTGAAACTCAGGCCATTAGCCTTGGCTGAAATTGCCTCTGCACCCAGAGCAGCCACTCCAGCCTCAAACTTTTGTTTATGTAATCAGCAATGACTACCTAAGCCTTCCTATCTCTAATGCTACTTTCATCGAATTTACTTCCTTAACAGCCTCAGGCGAAGTCTCTGCTAATAGTAAGCACTTATAATAATTAATGTACCAGGCTACATTACTTTACATGTATTATTATAGTTTATTTGCTACTATATATAGTAAGTTCTTTTACAGTGTTCCAAGAAATTCAGTCTTTTGCCCAGTATCTTACAGGTAGGAAACAGGTAAACTGAGATTCAAACCAAGGCATCCTATGTTGCTAATCTCTGCAATGTCATATTATCAACAATGATTTCTACTTAATCTCGGACCTGCTCTCTTGCTCTCTCACTTTGTTGCTCTCCGTCTTCATCTGCCCTTTCCCTCCCTCCTGTCCTCCTTCTTCTTCTCTTGCTTCTTTCCCTTTTTCCTGTGACATATCACTATTCAGATCAAACCTACCATCTCTAAATACTGGTATGTAAAATAGCAGTCTAGAAGGAGCCATGGTTGGTAAAAGGTACTCACATTCTTGTACTGCTTCCAGAGATGAGAATTTTCCTGGATGCGATGCCACCAACTCAGTATCTAAGTTATAAATTTGAGTGGAAATTCTAGGAAAGGTGAAATATGTTCAGCAATTGACTAGTTTTATCTGCACACTGGTTTCTTCTAAGACTTCTCTGACATGCTTGTGGGTGCTGACTTCTCTCTGTGTGCACATGCCTGGTCTTTCTCTTACCTTCTTCATGTACACAAGTACGACTTGATTAGGTCCTGCCCTATCACCTCACTTAGTCTAATGATAACTTCAAACATCTGTTTAAAAATATTGTCATAGTCTGAATGTCTTAGCTACTTTTCTATTGCTATGCGGGCAATATGAACAAGGCAAATTTTAGAAGAGAGGGTTCTTTTGGGGCTTACAGTTTCGGAGGGTTAAAGTCCCCCATCATGGCAGGGAACATGACAGCAGGCAGTCAGCCATGGCAGTGGGGCAGTAGCACAGAGCTCACCTGTGGAGACAAGAGGCAGAGAAAGAGAGACTGGGAATGGCAAGGAGTTTTGAAAATTCAAAGCCAGTCCCCAGTGACATGCCTTCTCCAACAAGGCTATACCTCCTAAACTTTCTCCTGCAGTTCCACCCCACAGAGATCAACTATTCAAACTCATGAACCTGGGGAGCCCTTCTCATTGAAACCACCACACTGAGCTACCAGGGAGAGGTTCAAGAGAAACATTCAGGGATTTCTTTACAACCAAACAGCAATCTACTGCACAGTTTCCAAAAGAAGTATGGTGGCTTAATTTAATAAGACCTAAGAAAGACATGCCAAAAGAGAAGTATTAATCCTGAATGCTGATATCAGCAGAATAAAGACAGTAAGAATTAGAAATCAAAATCACATTTTAATGAGGGGCGGGGAGGACAAGATGGAAACATGTGCTAAGTTCTGACCTAGCCATCCACCCAGTGTGCAAGCAGAAATTCAATATTCTACAGTTCTTATCACCCTGCTGAGTTCTGTGAGCAAGAAAGTCTCTGAGAATGAAGAGGCAACCGTGGAGTATAGCAGATCAAGCAGATCTTAGACTTTATCTTACTTTAAACACTGCATAAATTCAAGATAGTTTTAGAATTGAGATGTAACTAAATGAAAGATAGTTTTCCAAGGAGTATCAATTCCAGTATGCAATACAAAAATACTAATCTTTTTTATGCATTTGACATATTAGTAATTTCATGTCGCTTTATGAGTTATTTTTTCTTAATAATTCATAGTAGTTTCCGATTTCTACTAGACATTGTGATTATTATGCTGTAGAGAGTCAGGATTTATTATTTTCCTTTAAAGAGGTTTGATTTGTTTTGGCAGGCAGTCAGTTTGCTGGCAACTCACCTTGCTCCCTTTTCTACTAATTTTTAAGCACAGCATGGTGGGTCTAGACGATTTCCCAATGCATAGTTGATGTCTGGGCTACTACACACCTCACCAGGCCCTAACAGAGTCCTGCACTGTCCGTGTACAGCTTACAATGACTGCTTTGGGGCCTATTTACTCTGCAGTTATCTTTCCATTGCTACTGCTTGGTGAAGGCAAGCTGTAGCATGGAGCTCTTTATGTGGGGGAAGTCATCCTATTCTGCATGGGCTCCAACTCTCTCTGTGTTGAGGTCCAGAAAGGGCCTCCATGTTCAAAGAAAGTATAGTTCTATGGCTCTGCTCTCTTACCTCCTTTTAGGAAACAGAACCATGCCCAGACTGTACACTATTGGAAACAAGCTGTTTATTATTGAGAAATTGGAAATATCTTCATGTTAGTTCCATATGCATATTTCATGCCTCTTGAAATGATAAATTTTATCATATTCTCATAGTAATATTGTTGTTGAGAAAGTTAAACATACACATATATATATTAGCAGCTTGCAACCATAATGTTATCTCCTTTATGGAAACCCTGTCCCAAGGAAGAGCAGCTGGTGAAAAGCACTTGGGTTGAAAGCTCTGAGAGTGGCCATCATGAAAGCTTGTTTCTTTGCCTTTATGTCCTTGACTAAGAAATTCAGCATTCAACCCCCATGGACTAGACAGATAGCTAGGGAGCCTGCATAGGACCGACCTACATCTTCTGCATGTGGGTGACAGTTGTATAGCTTGATCTGTTTGTAGGGCCCTAGCAGTGAGACCAGAATCTGTCCCTGGCCCATGAGCTGGCTTTTTGGAACCTGTTCCCTATGGTAGGATGCCTCGCTCAGCCTTGATACAGTGCAGGGAGCTTGGTCTTGTCTTAACTTGATATGCCATGCTTTGTTGACTCCCATGGGAGGACTTACCCTTTCTGAGGTGTGGATGAAGGGGGTACATTAATAATGTGGGGGGAGGGAACAAGGGAAAGGAGGTTGATATGTAAAATAAACTTAAACAAAAGAAAGTTAGCATTCTTTAATGAAAATATGTTTGGAATAAACAGCAGGTGCTTTTCTAATTTAAAAGAATGGACTTAGGGCTTACCCATTTGCCTCCCTATTCTCTTTGTTATAATTCCTGCAACAAGACAATGTGAAGTTTATCTGATACTCTCTGTAAAGTAGGACAAAGCAGGCCAAGAAGTGGGTTGCATAATCTACCTACTCTTTGGACCTGCTGTGTTTAGTGCTATTATCTAGATCTAGAGTTAAAAGATTTTATAATAGTTCATTATCACCGGATATAATATCAGAAGGATAAATCTGCTAGAAATGAGAAATTTCCATTTCATTATCACTATGAGAATGGCATAACTGCTCAAGAATGAATCAATACAGAGAAATTATATTAAAAATACTGCTTTGAATAATTACCTCAGGTTTTGCTGAAAATTCAGAGACATTAAAATTTTCCAGTTTATTCAGAGTTTAATGAAAATGTCCATTTGATTTTTATATTTAAAAGAAATTTTTATTCAACAAAAACCCCACACAGCTATTACGGTAAATGAAAGACAATAGACAACATTCCATTTGATAAAACATGAAGCAAAGCAGACACTTGTTTGTGAAAGGTTCTATAGATACTTGTCATTCGCTCCAGTATCGTGCACTCGGCCTTTCCCTTTCAATCCCCTGCATCCTTCCCTTTGCTAGAGTCAGGAACTCCAGGAAGTGGGGATTGACTGTAGATGGTGGTTCATTCCTGAAGGCCACTGTTGCTTTCCTCTCTTCTGGTAGTGTCATGTCTATGTCTGTATATCTGTCTTACCAGTAACAGGAGCTGACTCTGTTCCTTGCCTGAGATATCTGGCAGTGATGGTATACAAATAATGTACTTCTTTGTAAATATTATTCTCTCCAGTCGAATTTTGAATGCAGGCTTTTCTTTAATACGTTGTGAATTCAGTATTAGTATATTATAATGAAAATTACAGATTTATCTTTTTAGAAGTCATATTTATGGATAAAGTAACCAATTAAACTTTTACTTTGTTGTTTTGCTAAAGTCTGTGTTCAATTATACATACCTTGCTATATTTTAGATTCTACTTATAAATCTATAGTACTCTGTGTGGTGCTATTTTCTTTCCTCAGCAATATATTCAGGCAGCTATTATGCACTAGGCAAAATGATAAGTCATTATTCTAAATATCAGTTTATTATGAAGACATTATAAATATCAATAAATGTGAACATAGAATAGAAATTTACATCTATTAGTAGACCTTGTTTTTCTTTTTCCATTTTATACCAAAAAGAATTATTTAAAAAATGAGTCATTTCTTATAGTAACCAGATATCATCTTAGTTTATGATAAAATTAGCATAAATGAATTTTGACCAAAGGCTGAAAGTCCACACTTTTAAACTAGTAAGATAGGTAACTGTGAGTTCTGCCATGATCTTGTGTTCTCAGTTCTTCAAGACTGTTGTTACACAGTAAGAGATTGAAATTTGTACTTTCAAATCATGGTAGTCTCAAGTCAGACATGTATATGCATACAAGTATAGTTTTAAATCTCTTTGTATTTTCATGTAAATATAGATGTTACAAGAGGAAAGAAAAATTAGTTTTTCAGCAGATATGTTAATTACTTATACTCTCATTAGCACACACAATATCAGCCTACAAAGTATTAGATTTAACCAGACTAACTGGAGTTTTTCCAGTTGTATAAATTTATATACATTTATGAATATGACTTTATTTAGTTCTATTAGAAGGAACAGATAATAGTTTAGGTCGCCAAGCAAGTAACATATAGGTGTAAAGAAGATAATGAGAAGTGCATTTAGGGTGATGGAGAAATCTTCCTGAGGATGCATCACAGAAGCTAGTCCATCTTCTACAGAAGATGTGCATGGTGGCATGAAGCTAGCAGGTTCAGTCTTTCTACACTGATAAGGTATTTGGAATACTGAAATCCTTGACAATTTTTCTTTGAGGATATTGTTTCTCTGTAAAATTATACACTGTGTGTATTCACTGTATATCTGTGCATGTATACCACACCGAGTTATATGGTAACCATATGTTTTACTATTCTTATGTAATGAGAAATTTTCCATAAAGTTTTTATTGTTGTTTTGTTTGCTTGTTGGTTTGCCTTGTGTTTGCTGGTATACCTTGCTACTCAGTAGAGAAGCTGTGTTTTTTTATTAGTTTTCTCAGTCAGATTATAGCTCTAGCTCCCTAACCTTTTACCCTTTCCTCTATACTACAGTGATAACTATGGTACTCCCTGGTGCATAGAGGGCAGATACTAAGTCGACATTTCTGGAACTGGGAGAGCTTTCCTGGTACAAGTGATAACCTTAAGGAGATGTCAAGGGTGGCCGAGAGCCAGGTGGAACTCTCTTTTCTAGCAGAGATACCATGAGCAAAGCCCAGGTGTGAAGAGGGAGGAAAGACCATCAGACAAAATCCAGTATTTCTATAGATGTAAGATGAATCACAAAAGTAGAGAGTTATATCATTGTCATAATGATAACAGAAAAGAAGGAATGATCAAATTTGCATTTTTAGAATTATCTTGCTTCGACTGTATATAACCTATAGCAGGTGAATATTGGTGAAATATTATAGAAGTGTTGATGATTTGGAATTATTAACACATTTATATTCCCTATGAGATATTAATTACATATACAAAATGAAGTATTGAAAGTGATCAAGATGGATTCCAAATTCAGAGTGATTTTTCTGAACACACTAGAAAGGTGACACCTTGTTAGGAATGATGACTAAATGTGGGTTTCTGCCACCTGATAAATGCTAATAGAGAGTAAAATCAGCTATTCAAAATAAATGATACTTTTCTCATATATCCATTTTATCAATTAATATACAAAATAATTTTTACTTTTGTACATTTTAATGCATGTGACAAAAATAAACTATTCAGTTTTCAAGATAAAAACTACACTTTTTGTAAAATAAAGTTAATTCATAAATACCACAAGAGAAAGAGTATCATACTAATATTTAGGAAAGAAAAACTTTCAACTTTTGCAAGACATTTCTTTTAATAATAACTCCAGCACTATGAGATAGTTGGAGATTTTATCCACTTTGTCTTAGCAAGTTTAAGTAATATAAGATCACCACTTGTTTGAAAGAATAATCAGTTTAACTTGTATCCATTTATATTCACAGTAACTATTTGATCTAATGTCTTACTATATTTTCAATGTACTTTATTAAATCTTTGAGAATTTTATGCATGCATGCAATACATTTTGATCAGTTCACCCCATATTCCTTCCCTAGAAACTCCCAGATACAGCTGCTACCCAAACCATAGACAGTGTTGGCTCTGCTTGTAAAGATCAGGCCAGCTCTCCCTACAGCTTTCTTTAAGATAGAGTTATCTTGTGTTGTGATTGTGAGAGCTTCTGGTTTATGGTACTAAGCAGTACTGGGATGTGATGCTCTTTGTCCTGTATTCTATGTTGAATAAAATCACGTGATATTAAAACTTCTTGCCATTGCTAAAAGCTTATGAAAGTGTAAGAGCCCATTTGTTCTGGGAATTGCTCTGCGAATCCCTCTCAAAGTCCTTCTCTATCCCCCTCTATCCATGCCTCTAATGGTGATTAGCTCATCCTCCCTCAATATCTCCCTTTTTATCATTTATTATTTGAAAAGTTCATACATGCAAACAGTGTATCTTTATCTTGATCATATCCAGTGAGTTAGTCAGGGTTTCAGTTGCTGTGAAGAGACACCATGACCATAGTAACTTTTATAAAGGAAAACATTTCATTTGAGTGGCTTACAGTTTCAGAGGTTTGGTCCATTATCCTTATGACAGGAAACAGGATGGCACATAAGCAGGGCACAGTACTGGAGAAGGAGCTGAGAGTTTTACACCTTGATCCTCAGGCAACAGGAAGTGAACTGTGTACCACACTGAGTGTAGCTTAAGCAAAAGGAGACCTTAAAGCCCATCCCCACAGTGATACACTTCCTCCTACAAGGCCACACCTATTCCAACAAAGACACACCTTGTAACAGCGCCATTCCCTTTGTAGGCATTTTCTTTCAGACCACCACATCCAGCCATTACAGCCCACTTCCAGCGACTCCCACAATTGCCTGTCACATCTCTCCCCAAGTTCATATCCTCCTTTAACATTTTTTGTTTATTAATTTTTTAAAGCCTGAGTCCAATAAGTGCTGCCAAGACACATATCAGTGTCCAATCATCCAAGGAGGCCTGAGGAACCTACCAGTGACCACATTCCTAAAGAAGAGTTACTGTCCCTCTCCCCCAGCCATCACATGTCAATAGCTCCTCCTCTAGGGGCCTCAGCAGCCCTTCCCTCACAGTGATTGAACACTTACCTGCCTTCATCTTTGAGTCCTATGTAACTAACCACAGCTGCATGAATCAATACGGCAGCCAAGTCGGCCCTAGAGGATGGCATTTCACAACACTCTACCATTTTCTTCCTCTTAGATTCTCTTTGTCCCTCTTCAACAGTGTTCCCTGGGCTGTTGGGGACTGGGCTTGATATCAATGCCCCATCTATGGCTAAGCACTCAAAATTGCTTATTCTCTGCACTTTGAACAGTAATACATCTATACATTAAGCATTACTCACAGTAACAAGCTTTCCCCACCAAAGCTGGGAGAAACAGAAATCTATGGATAGAATTATAAATATTTAATAGGTAGTTTGACAGTGACCAAAAAGTATGAATAGTTTTCCTTCTAGGGCCTGTGGCTCCTCTAGCTGTGAATTTGACTATGCTTACAGTACCACATGAGATGGTTCAGTGGTTTAAGTTGCTGGTTGCCAAACCTGATGACCTTAGTCATTGTGTTTGAAAGTTCCTTGTGAGATGTTTAGCATTACAAAATAGTAATTTCATTGTTCAGAACCACTTCATGCTTTCAAGGAATGTCTGAAATTGGCCGTTCTTGCCTCCCAAAGAACCATTAGCAACTTTGTATCACCAAGGCATCAACCTTAATGAAGGGTCCAATCAGTGCTTTGTAAATGTATCAAATTAGGTCAGATTTTCTGAGATTGGGGGGGGGGGATGCTAGTCCTCAGCAGAGAGAGCTTGCAGCTCTACTGAGTCCCACCCATCCTTCAGGAGGTCCATCCTTTACCTCAGCCACTTTTACCAGAGTGTGATTTATGTTAATGCTGAGTTACTTTAGAGTATATAGTGGTAATATATTTAAGAAAGGTAAACTCAGAGAATCCCTATATATCATTAGAGTGGTTTCTATTTTATTTATCTATTTGTTTTTCATCTCAATGGAATAATCCATAAGCTTTATAAAGACTTACATTTCATTAAAAGTTCATCAAGAGAAAAACTAAAAATCATAGAAATCTGTATGAACAGACACTCATGAACAAACGCACTCAAATGTTTGCTATTGGCTGAGGTCCGCTCCTGACACAGGAACAATGCACTCTGTTGGCTCAAGCATTGCATACATGGGGAACTGTTGGAAGCTGAGAAATTATAGTTTTGTTTTGTGGAAACTTATTAACTAGCAAAAGTACTTTCTAAGGTTTGTTATTTTAACAGTAAAATTATATAAACTGAATCCTTAATGGGTTCTTTAGTAAACTGCTTTTCCTAGGTAGCACTATTTTTTTTTTAATGCTAACTAGATTGGTGGCAGCAGACGTAGTCAACAGTGTAATATTTCACATAAACATAAACTAATTTGAGGAATTACTTATTTTAACCTGATTGCTATTTAAAATTTATGGCAGTTAATCAATGAGTGTGTATTGAGGAATTATTCTGTTTTATACATTGTGCTAATACTAGCAGCACATAGGCCAGTTCCTGCCCAGTTTTATGCTTCTTGTAAGTTTCAAATTAATTATTTTAGGAGTGATGAAATCGATTAAACATGTTGGGGAGCAAGCCAAAGGACTTGAGAAGATGACTAGGCAATTTTGATTCACATTTGTTATTTGAGTTTCTCTAGAATATTCTCTAGGGTTTAGCATGTAGCTCAGTGGCAGGATGCTTACTCACCAAGGAGCTAGTCCTGGGCCTGATACTCAGCACAGCACCACACAAAAACAGTTGTACTGAAACAAAACCTTCATCCCTCGCCTTCCTTACATCAGTGTGCTCAGAAGTGAGATAGATTTTTAACTTCCTCTTGGGAAATTGCTCTCCATACCATCTGACAGCAACTACATATTCTAAAGAAGTGCCTGTAAATAAGGAAAGCATTATAGGAAATCAAATTGAAATAGATCGTTGGCAAAAGAAATAGCTAACGTGGAGCTACACAGATTAATTACAAAAATATACTGCTGGGAGGTAGAGGTTTAAAACTGTGAGTTCTTTTTTCAACTTTATGTTATAATTTCCTCCATATGGCTTCTTGGAAATAGTTTCATTCTCCTGTCCTACTTGGCTGTAAGCCTTGTGAATGTCTTGTAGATAGTACCCAATGTAGAAAAACTTCAGTAGTTATTGGATATTGAAGGAATAATGTATCACTGTTGTATGAAGAATAGAGTTTCATTACTAGCCATTTAATTTAGAGAACTGGATTTCTAAAATAACCTCTTATGCTACCCCAGTTTGGTAAATATTTGTTGTCAAGTGTGCTAGCCAGAGAGAAGCCTGACTTACCAGTGTGTATGAACCTGGGGGTGTGTCTACATGCACACAGAAGATTTCTGTGTTTTATGCTGTATAATCATTTTATTTAGTGATTGCTGATGAATAGGCTGAACTGTTGACCTTTTGTTTGTGATGGTCATCAGTTGTTCAGGAGATCATCAAAACAGGATGAGAAAAGATTAGAGTTTTAAAGGGGCTATTTGATGACTGACGAGGAAAAATAATGTTCACTTGCTCTATCAGATTACTAATTTACTACCCCTATAGATTCCTTAAGATACTGGTTTTTGAAGTGTGGTGTGACCCACATTATCTTAGCTTCATTTCCTGATTATCTGGGTTCTTGTCACTAAGACATAACACAGAAGCACAAGGTAGCCTCAGGCCTTATGGTGTTTGCTCTCTCTGTGGAAAAAAAGAATATATTTTCTGAAGTTTCAGATGACTTTTTCCCCCTTATTGTTTTGTATCTTTGGAAATAAAAGACTATATATACCTAATTGATTATAAATACTTAATCAATTCTTGCAAAATAAGTAATTGAATCAAGTAGCCCAACAGTGTAAGCATTGATATAGCTGACTGTCTTAATAATCAGATGGAGATTTTCTGAAAGTTGGGTTATTTTTTGCCCTGTTAATTTATGAAAAGATCTAGAAGTTGTCCTAAAAATTCATTCTTCAAATTCATTCAATGTGAATCTCAGTTTTTTCCTATAAGATCACAAGTATTCTTAATAATGCAATTATGTCATGTATATCTGATATATTTTGACTCACAAAGTAATTTGTACATGTATAAAGTGATGTCTAATTTACAGTTGATTGGTTTTTAATATACTGGAATTCAGAATGAGTATACATCTTTTCAGCTGAGGAGTTTGGAGATTCCATGATTTGCCCCCAGTAAATGGCAGAACTGGAGATCCACACTCCTGTGCTCTCATTCCATTTGCCCTGCTCTGTATTGGATTCCTGAGTAAGTCTGACTGTGAAAATAGGAGCTTGATGTTCCAATTTCTCATACGTAAAACTGCAATATTTCCATGTGTAAGATGTAAATTATCACTAATATTCATAACTATAATTGGAGAGAGATGGTTGTATGGAAAGAAAATTGCAGCAATACAAGATAGGGGCTGTAAAATGAGTAGCTAAAATGACAAAGCCCAAGGAAAAGAGGAAGGTTTCTGTGGGTTGGAGCTACTAGAGGTGATGAATATGAGTCGGTGTTGAAGTGGGAATTTAAGTGGGCCTTCAGAACAGGAAGCAAGGGACAAACGTGAATATGAGGAACACTGCATACCTCAACACAATGTGGAAGACATTTTCTGGAGGGTATGGCCACCAAAGCAATTCAGGGTCACATTTAAAAGCTAGGATCTTAATACTTTGTTATGAGTCTGGGAAGCAAATGGTGGCTTTTTGTTTATTCATGACCTTTCCAAACAACACATATTTATTATATTAATGGTCAAAGATTAAAGATCAGTACCTCCTTCAAAGTACAGTTTAATCTGAGAACCATATTGCCAATACCATGAGTAATAAATAATGTTCCTCAGGGAAAGCACATGGGAAGTTATCAGTAACTGTGTGTGGCCTAGGAAGAAGAGATGTGGCTCCCTCCATTAGAATATAATAAGCTGTGCATCATAATGAAAATCTCTACAAAATGATAGGATGAGAACCTGATAAATTATAAACCTGGAAATAAATTTCTGATTTTGATTTTATTTTATTCATTGAAAATAGAGTCTCCCTTATACAATACATTCCCACATTCCCACATCCCCACCACAGTTTCCTCTCCTTCTGTTCCTCTTAGCTCCCCCCATATCCCCTCTACACTAGATCTACTACCTCTCTGTTTCCTCTTCAGAAAAGAGCAGCCTCCAAGAGTCAATAGCCAACCAAATAGATCAAAACAAGGTAACATAAGGCAAGGGGAAAGCCCTTACATCGAGGCTGGACAAGGTAACCCAATAGGGAGGAAAAGAGTCTCAAGAGCAGGCAAAAGAGTCAGAGATACACCCATTCCCTCTGTTAGGAGTCCCATAAAAACATCAAACTAACAGTTAGTTGTAGATGAAATTCTAAATGGTCTTATTAAATAAGAAACAGAGCCAAATACAGAGTTAAAAGCCCAAAAGATCAAAACACTAGAGAAGAGCCTTTAGCTTGCCACTTGCTGCCTTCGCTTCCCCAGAGAGAGAGACCTTCTTCCTGGGTGACTGTCTTTTTATTGACTTTCTGTTCTGCCTTCTCATTGCCTCTAAACCCACATGATTTCCTTGTCACCGCTTGTCTATACAGACCTCCAGGTCATTATGGTTAGTACTAGGATTAAAGGTTCGTGTCACCTTTTAGCTGTGTCCTTGACCACACAGAGACTCTGCCTGCCATGTGATCAGATTAAGGGCATGAGCCACCACTGCCAGACTTCTGCTAAATGGCTCACTTTTAGCTGTGATCTCCAGGCAACTTTATTTATTAATAAAAATCACACTTCAGCACAAATAAAATATCACCGTAAACAGCTGTAACATATACACATATACCTGGTGCAGACCCATGCAGGCTCTGTGACTGTCACTTCAGTCTCTGGGAGCTCCTATGAGCCCTGCTTAGTTGATTCTGTGGGCCATGTTCTCCTGGTGTCCTCAACTCCTCTAGTTTCTACTAGTGTCCTCCCCGTCTTCTGTGGGGTTCCTTGATCTCCCCAGGGGAGGGACCTCATTTAGACTTTATTTCTGCAATTTAGACTTTACTTCTGCATAATGTCTAGCTGTGGGTCTCTGCACACACTCCCATCTGCTGCAGGAGGAAGCCTCTCTGATGATTACTGGACAAGGCCAGATCTATGAGTGTAGAAGAATATTATTATGAATCATTTCTCTCTGTGTGTGTGTGTGTGTGTGTGTGTGTGTGTGTGTGTGTGTGTGTGTGTTGACAAAAAAAAATCTAAAACTGTTAAGAATTAAGGGTTTATTGGTCAGAAATTGAAATGTACCAAGTAGTTTTTCTCATGGAACTTTTTCAAATTCCTGGCAGTTTAGCCAAGGGTCATTTAATTTGACATTGAGAATGCCCAGGGAAGCCAACACTCTCCTCATGTCCTCTCTCTGCTGCCAAGACCCTGCAGCTCTGCTGTCAGATGAGAAGTGTGGGTTTTTGTGAGCCACCTTTTATAATAGCTGGGATTGTGTAAAGGTCCCTCATTTCCAGAGCAGCGAATCTGATGAGAACTTGAGATTCATCCCACAACCTCACCAGGCAGTGCTTCAGTGTTAGAGCGTCGGTTGGCAATGGTCTTTTCCTTCGGTTTCCTTGTTTAGAAGTTACTGGAAATACGGAAAGATACTTTGTGATGAAAGAGAGCAGATGACAGTTTTTAAAAAGTACGGTTATAGGGAATTCAGCTTCCAATCAGTTGGAAGTCTTAGTGTCCCATCTCCACTTGAGAGGTGGGAAATTGATTACCTATGTATCTCCTTTACTCTTCTTCCTCCGTAATCAACACTTACCTATTTTGTTCTTTTTACACTCTATTTCCTCATATTGAAAATAGATTATTTTCATACAATATATTCTGATTATTCTGCAAACTCCTCCCAGATCTTCCCTACCTCCCCTCCCATCTCATTCTATACCCTATCTGCCTCTCCTTAGAAAACAAATAAACATCTAAAAAAGTAATATAGCAGAATAAAACAAAAACAAACAAAAAACTGGAAAATAACGAAAGAAAAAGCAAACAGAAGAGAGAGAACCAAGGAAGCCTAAAAGTAAAAGATGCAGAGACACACATATTCATACACACAAGAACCCCATAAAAAAAAAAACACACAAAATGGGAGGCCATCATGTATAAGCAAAGGAACTGTAAGGTTAAAAAAACTCCAGACAAACATGAGACAAAAAACATCCAAAGGTGACCTTTGTTCATTTCCTGTTGGCCATCTAAAACTGGGCATCGGACCTGCCTGTAGGAGTGGTTTCTATCCCCGATGAGATGCCTTTGGAAAGAACTAATTTTCATTTGCAAACAGTTACCAATTGGCGATACCTTCTAGGTTAGGGAAGGGGGTTTGTGTCTACTTACCCTCTCAGCCCTGAAACCCCATCTACCTCAGACCCCTGTAGGCCTTCTGTATGCTGCCATATGTGACTGGTCCTACCTTGTCTAAAAGCCTTTTTTCTTTGCTGTCCTCCATCCCCACTGTCTCTTACAAATTTTCTGCCTCCTGTTCCATAGGGTTCTCTGAGCTCTGAAAAGAGGGATTTAATGGAAACAACCCATTTAGGACTGAGTTTTCCAAATTTTCTCATTCTCTGCACATTGTCCAGCAGTGGATCTCTGTACTTGTTTCACATTTACTGCAGGAGGAAGCATATATAATGATGACTGAGCAGGGAACAGATCTATGAATATAGCACAATGTCATTAGGAGTCATTTTAGGGTTATGTTCCTTTAGCAGAACATTAGAATTTGGTTTTCCTCTAGGTCCCGGGCATATCTGTTCTCAGGTTCCTTGCCAACTGAGCAGTATATGGGATGAGGTCCATCTCGTGGAGTGGGCTTTAAATCCAATTAGGTATTGTTGGTTAGTATCACATGGTGTTTGCCACCATTGCACCAGCATTTCATGAAGATAGGTCATCATTATAGATCAACGGTGTTTACCTTTCTCCTTTGGTAGCATGCAGAGTAACTTCCAGTACTATGAACACTAGTCATTAGTAAATGAAGGCCCTAGTTAGGCACCAGATCAACTTCTCCATGTTCAGTGAGTTGTGTAGATATTGTCTTCAGCAATAGGTATTTACCATCTGTTTGTAGAGACCAATCAATAGCCTTGGCAATACTCATTTCTTATCTGTTTGTTATAGTTTATTATGAGTATGATTCCATTCAGGCCATGCATTTCCTCATTGTTTTTTAATAGTATCCTTTCTTTTCCAATTCTGTTCAAGTTTCTCTTATGTCTAAAATAAATATCAAGAATGTAACAATAGCTTATCAGTTAAAAGCAATTGTTACTTTTGAAGATGACTGTCTTAATTAAGGTTTTTATTGCTGTGAAGAGACACCATGACCATAGTAACTCTTATAAAAGAAAACCTTTAATTGGGAATAGCTTACAGTTTCAGAGGTTCAGTCCATTATCATCATGGTGGGGAGCATGGTGGCGTGCAAGCAAATGTCATGCTGGCTGCATCTTGGCTTAAAGGGAACAGAAAGTCAACTGCCACACAGAGCAATATCCTGAGTTTAGGATCCTCAAAGTCTGCCTCCACAATGACACACTTCCTCCAACAAGACCATACATATTCCAACAAAATCACACCTCCTAATAGTGCCACTCCCTATGAGCTTATAGGGGCCAATTACAGTCATACTACCACAATGACCCAGGTTCTGTTTCTAGCACCACACCATATCTGATGTTCTCTTCTGACTTCTCCAGGTACCAGGCAAGGGCATGGTACATATACAGACATGTAGACAAAACATTCAAACACGTAAAATAAATCTAAAAATTGAATAGAATATGTAATTTATAACATACTTAATGTTTTCTTTAAAATGAGGTACATGAATTGAAAGTGAAGACTTGAGTTGTTCCACTTAAAAATATCTATGCAGAAGAGGAGGCAGATGATTTTAAGAGCCAGAGATGGTGGATGGCTTCAAGGAAACAGCATTTTCCAGACACAAAGGGCTGCTGCACATGAATTTATAGACACCATGACAGTATGTACATGACCTGCACAAGTTCAAGGCACACAAAACCTCAGCAAGGAAAAGGGTGTGTGGTCACAAAATCCTACCCTTAGCCAAGAAACTGTTTGCAGTTGACCCTGCTGGAAAAGGGAAAATCATTTGTCTTACAGTGGAGTATCACTGATTATATAAACTACACTCCAGTGACCACCATAATCAGATACCATGGTTTTTATGTCATGTTTTGTTGTTCTTTGTTTTGTTGGGGTGGGTTGTTTTGGTTTTAGTATATACATATACACATATACATACATATTTATATGTACTGTTTTTTAAGAGAGAAAAAGAACATGAAATTGGGTAGGTAGGGAGAAGAACAGATCTTGGAGGAGAGAAATTTGGGAAAAGAAAGAATATGATCAAGATATGTTGTATAATTTTTTTAAAATAAACAATTTAAAAAGAGACTAGGAATCAAGAAAACAGAAAAATAACAAAAATATAATCACATTCAAATGTTCATGGGAGCTACTAAAGTCCTTAGATGTTTAGTCTCCTTCATACTGTGGCTGACTGTGCAGTTATGCTACATATCCACCAGTATGTATTTATTATGCCCAATAACACTTAGGCACTGCTTAGTAATTATTATGCTACATTTTTCAGAATGGATTGAGAAAGAACATATGTGCACATGTTTGGTACCAAGACAAATATTGAAAATACATTTGATACTTGGTTCTTTGAATCCCTGGATGCAGAATCCATCCCAATACATTACTACTTATTAGTATTAAAAGATTCAGCATGGTATAGGCATTTCGGAAGTTCTAATTCTTTGTTTACTTCTTCTCAGTATGATTCAGTTCCCTGTTTTACATGAAACAGCTTAGAAATATAGTATACACCATTCAAATCTGAGGGACTGAGAAAACCAAACAACTAGCTGGCACCAGGATGCATTAATGTGAAAATTCTGGAAATAAGTGATGTAAGATTTAGGAACAGTGTGCCTTTTCTGTCTTCTGGAATTACAGGGTGAGGTGGGAAGAATGTAACATGGTATTTTGCCATTTATTACAGGGGTGGTAGTTGTTAAAAATCTTATTTTAATCAATACCTGAAGAGAATGCATCACAATACAGTTGACATTACATGTTCCTGAAAAACTGCAGAGAAAGAAGCAGAGAACCCTGTGGTGATAACTTCTTGTACTCTAATAAAGCTTGCCTGAAGATCATAGGACAGGACTAACCACAGAATTAGCCATAGAAATCAGGTAGTGGTGGCACATACCTTTAATCCTAGCACTCAGGAGGCAGAGGTCTGTCTGGATCTCTGTGAGTTCAAGGCCACCCTCAACTACATGAGATTAATCCAGTCTAAGGAAACAGAACCAGGCAGTAATGACACACACTTTTAATCCCAGCACTTGAGATCTCATCAACAGTAGGAGGTAGGAAGGTTGAGACAGGAAGTTGATATGGCTGAGCAGAGAAGGGCATATAAGATGTGAGGAGAGGCCCTTTTGGCTAAGGACCCAGAGGCCTTCAGTCTAAGGATTCCTGGAGACAGGATCTTCTCATTTCAGCTGAGGAGTTGGTGAGGTAAGAGGAGGTGTCTGTGGCTTGTTTCCTCTGCTCTTTCAGTTTTCACCCTGTTATCTGGCTCCAGGTTTTTATTGTAAGACCATTTAGGATTTATGCCATAACTGTTTCTCCAGTTGTGATTACAAACAGAATATCTATATGATGTTGACCAATCTATTAAATGGTAGTTAGATTATACAGCTAGCCTTTTTCCTCACACTAATTTTGTAGAAAGATTCTGTAGTAATCATCCACATAAATGAATTGTAGTGTTGCAGTTAACTGTCCAGAAATACTGGTCATGCACAGCTCTTTGTGGTGAATGATGGTCCCCAATAACTTGGAAGTATGAGAAGATTACAAACACACACACACACACACACACACACACACACACACACACACACACACATATATATATATATTTCCAGAACTATTCATTTAAAAAAATTAACACTAAAATTAGTAGTGTTTGCTTGGGAAGCCAACTAAGATCTGGACATGAGTTCAGAATCTGTGCAGTTCTGTTATTGTTTTTGTTGATATATGTTTACAACACTAGTAAAAGTCCTGGCTCCATTAGATCTCAAGCAACACATGAGCCCATCATCATAATCACATTAGATCTCAAGCAACACTTGAGCCCATCATCATAATCACATTAGATCTCAAGCAACACTTGAGCCCATCATCATAATCAACTGACTCTGCATCACACCTTCTTTAAACTGGAAGCGATGGGCTTTGAATGCATTGCTTTCCCATACTTTATTCAAATTGACTCTTGAGCCAAGTATAGTGGTGTGTAACTTCAATCCTAGGACTGCAGAGGCAGACAGATCTCTGTGCATTTGAGGCGGGACTGGTTCTACATAGCAAGTTCAAGGCTAGCTATGGCTACATTGTGAGACCCTGTCTCAAAAAAAAACAGACATTTAAAAATCCAATTAAGGATTCAGGTGAGATGTTTTCACACCTTCTTCGGCACCATGTTCACCTTAAGAGAAAGTTACCTTTTGAAAACCTTCTATTGACCCCTTGTCTTCACTGAATCTGCTGCTGTTTATGGTAGAGGAACTGGGCCTTCACAGTATTTTCAGCTGTCTACATCTTCTCATTTCAGTGTCTGTATAGCGTCCAAGCTTCCACTTTCATTGTGAAACACAACTTTTCTGTCTGATAAGATTAAATGAGACTCAAGGACATGTATATATACCATGAGGACACATTAAAACTCAAATCTTTTTTATATCATTGTTGTAATCCCACAAACACTCCCATTTTTATAGAAACATGGAACTTGGTAGAACAATTTGTGTATTGGTTAACAAGCAGGTATTGTTAGTGCCCTTAAGCTTTTTGGAAGGAGATTAATAGAAAATACAGGAACATAAACCAAGTGTGTTTCCACTATTGCCTGTGCCTCACAAGTACAGATCACCTTGAGGCTTTCAGACTTTAGCCTCTTTAAATTCCTCTTTCACTAAGGTCCTTTGATTCTTAAGCTTGTAATTTTCTGTAACTAACAAATTCCCACCCTCACATTACCACTGTTCTAAGTTGCTTCATGCCATCCCTCTAGTACATTTCTTATGCTCTGTTGAAGTCATGTTTGCCTCAGATGGACAGAGATTGTTAACCAGATTATTCAGTAGACTCTGTTGACAATTCTCAAATTGGTAGTGAACCACTGCACACCATCTGCCTGCTTCACACCAGCAAGTGTGCATAACAGTTTGAGGAAGTAATTTTGTTAGATTTTTCACTGTAGTTGTTGAGGAAGCAATTTAATACTTAATATAAATTACATGCATAATCTGACAGCATTGCATTTTATTTTATTTTAGCCACTCTTTGTAAAGATGATTCCTTATTTTCAAGTCCCGATGTCACTGATATTGCGCCAAGTAGGAAGAGGAGACATCAAATGCTGAAGAATCTTGGGACAGAACCTAAAATGATTCCGCCTGAGCCGCAGCTGCAGGAGAAGGAAAGGTGAGTGTCCTGCCTGACGCGGACTGCATCCTCAGAAAGGACATCCCAGAACATTAGAGCTCCAACGGTATGCTGTGAGATCACAGAAAGTGACTCAGAAAATATATTTTCTCTGGTGTTTGGTTAATTCCTTTTAATATTTAAGGTGGAAATGCCAAAAATATACACAATTTTCTTTGTACTTTTCACAGTTTGATAGAAATAGCATGCAAGCTTGTGTTCAGTAAAGCATTTCAATCTAATTTATTGTTTAAAGGACACCCAGATCACATTCAAATTAGCTCCTTTGTCAGTTTATGCTCTTTTTTTCCCCCTCTGATAAAATCCCTCTTTCTAGTCATCTGTTTATTTATATCAAACTTTGGAATTATGTGCTTTATTTTTACTCTTGGTTTCAAACAGGAATTTATATTCTAATATAATTGTACTGAATTTAAAGTAAAAAAATTTCATTATAACAAAACAATGAATATTTATATAGTATTATTACTTCAGTTTTAAATGAATGTGTGACGTGTGTGTGTGTGTGTGTGTGTGTGTGTGTGTGTATTGAGGATTTCTTTTCTTATAAGTTGTGGTTGATTTAGCAGATGGTGTTGTTTGTTAGATCTCTGCAGAATCTGGGAAGAGAACACCTGGGGCTCTGACGGCCCTTCCTTGGGGCTCCATATGTTCCTCACTTCTTGAAGTCCTCACCTGTGTGAAGCTGGGTTTTCTTTACATCCTCATTAAAATAATATGTCATAGTTGATAAAATGCAGAAGCAAATGAAAATTGAACTGCTTTCCATCAAGCCAGCAAACAAACAGATTTACAGATGTACAGAACAATGCTGTAACAAGCTGATCCCTGTTTGTTTGGAAAAGATACTGAGGTTTCATAAAGAGTGTGCTATTCCAGTTAGTGGAAAAGGGCCATGAATTTGAAGGAGAGTGGGAAGGGTGCGTGGATGGGTTAGAGGGAGGAGATGAAGGGAGAAATGCTGTAATTATATTACAGTCTCAAAACTTAAAAAAAAAAAGTTCGAAAGTGTATGTTATTCACGTTGTCAGCAAGATTGGTGTAATCTTGAAATAATTAATGAATATTTTAGTGTTAATTTTCAAGATGTCATCTATAGTCCACATTAACAAAAATGTGGATCTAACACTCTTGAGATGCTCAAAAAGTTAAAAAGTGTAAAATGATCCTGATACCAAAACTTTTTCGAATTCTATAAACAATGAAGATACAAACGGAGGCATAAGTCATGTCTCAGGAGTCTGTCAAGATGACAGCAGGATTTTTTTAAAGTTTCTAGCATAAATAAGTATTGCTTATGTATGTAACTGCTCTCCTAGTCTATAATCCTGGCACACTTATGGCTGGTGATGGTGGATTGTGCAAGTTCAAAGCCAGCCTTCCTCTAATAGTTAGTTCAAGGCCAATTACCTATAGAGTGAGATCCTGCCCCCAAAACAAAACAAAAACATATGGATAAAAATGGGATTAATTGGGATACTCATTATTTCTTTCTGAAGTTGATCTGATCTCTTTGTCCATTGCATATAGATGTGTGTCCAGACAACATATGTAGGAAACAGTGTGCACTCAACTCCTGCTCTTTCCTGTTCCTCATCTGAGTTTCTTCCTCAGCTCTTAACCAGCTGAAAGAGCTTGTATTATTCAAAGCATATTACTCTTTTACAGAGTGTGGAAGAGTTATTACTAAGTTATATTAGGTTTACCAATATATTTATATAGATAATTATTGCCAAGAATAAATTACTAGCAATCCAGAAAAACTAGGAGAATTACCCCCCACCCCCGATTTAGCCAATCAGCAAAATGTAATTCATTGGTATCAGTTATGTGTCAGGCATGATAGGAAATATTAAGATCCAAGAAAGTCAAAAACAGAAATAATTAACCAATATCTCTTACTACTTTTGGTCTGGTTGTTTTATCTAATGAAAATCTCAGGCTGTAAGAAGGAAATGTGTTGGATTATGTGGTAGAATAGTATTTACATCTTTCCAGTGCATTTGTTAACTAAGTTTAAAATTTCAAGATTACGAACATTCCCTATGAACACATTGTTGCTAAAACAGGCTTGTGATATATGTTGGTAGATAGGTGAAAGAATTTTTGCTCTGAGTCATTACTATTTTTATAAAACTTTTAAATACATGTAATATGCTTTTATTTCTAAAAATTCCACATTATACTGTTCCTTTATTCTTTGAAATGATTGTGACAGTTTTCCCATATATTTTCAGCATTTTAAAAGTTGTCATAAACCATACTATCTGTTGTGAGTTGTATGCCAATCTTTGTAGGACCATCTGTCAAGGCTATCCCGATGCAGAACTAAAAAGCATATATAACAATTCTGAGGACTAAAAGCAGTTTAGTTGAGCACATGTCAATCAGAGGTTGAGTCTCTGACACCCTGCTTTAAGATTCCTCTTTCATCATCCAACTGAAGTAAGATACTAATGTATAAATTTTGCTTTACTTTTTTGTACTTTAGAAAGTCTTTTTCATTTTGAATATATAAAGCTGAAATTTTAGAACACTTACAAAATTTAAATACTTGTTCTTCATTTCCAATTATTCCTCTAGAAAAAGAAGCTTCTAAAAAACAAAAATACATTTTTAGCAGGAAATGAAACAAAAAGCAACAATAACAAGAAAAAAAGTGGGATAAGATGTGACTAAGGGGCAGGTGTGGCCGGTAAAGAAGACATGACTAAATATTGATGATTACTGTGGTGATATTTTATTTGTGCTGAAATGTTGTGATATTTTATTTGTGCTTTAATAAATAAAACTTGCCTGGAGATCAGAGGAAAAAGGCCAGCCATTATAAGTAAACAAAGAAGTCAGGCAGTGGTGGTAGCACATGCCCTTAATCCTATCACTTAGCAGGCAGGATCTCTGTGTGTTCAAGGACACACTGGAAACAGAGCCAAGCTTGGTGACTGACACACACCTTAATTCCAAAACTAGTTAACCATGAAGGTCTAAAGGTTTGTACAGACAGACAGAAAGTGACAGAGCTGTGTAAGAAAAGGAAGTTATATAGCTGGACAGAGAACAAATCAGATGGCAGAACAGCAAGGCATATAGATGTAGGTAGACAGGAAGTAACTTGCATTTGGAAGCTGCAGAGTTGGTGAGGTAAGGTTAGCTGGTGGCTTTCCCTGTTTCCCGTGATCTCTCTATGGCTTTCACCCCTATATTGGCTCCCTGCTTTTTATTTAATAAGACCATTTAGAAATTCATCTACAATTGGCAGCCAACGTGGCAAGAATTCAGATCATCAAACATCCAGAACAACTTCAAGGCAACTAGCTCGGAGAATAACCTCACAGACTATTCCAGTCAGGACTTGACCATAATTCGTAATTTTCTCAGGATCCCCTGAGAATACAGTGCCCTTTATCAGCAGGAAGTAGCCTAGAAAACTACGCTGACATTTCCAAAAAATAGATTATGGATGTTTGTCTTTGTTTAGGTTGTAGGTTACAAATTGTTATTAGTCATAGTCAATATTTTTCTAAAAGTAGAAAAGGGAATATGATATAAAATATAGGATATAGATACGATAGGATAAAAGGGTGGATTGTTAAACCTACTTTTTTTTTTCAAACAGCAAGTTTTTTTATTATTATTATATTTGTGATTTTATATCAGCCATGGGTTCCCCTGTCCTCCCCCCCTCCTGCCCCCACCTTCCCCCGAGCCCCTTCCAGGCCCTCTGGATAAGTGAGACAATTGAATAGCTTGAACTGTTTGGGAGGCACCCAGGCAGTGGGACCCAGACCTATCCTTAGTGCATGAGCTGGCTGTTTGGAACCTGGGGCTTTTGCGAGGACACTTTGCTCAGCCTGGAAGGAGGGGACTGGACCTACCTGTACTGAACCTACTTTTAAAGAGCAACTTGTTTAAAATGTTTTACAATGGTATAGATTTTAGTTTATTGATACAAATTTAAAGTTAATTTTGTTATACTGTATGTATACTTCTACTCTTGTTTAAGGTATTATGTTTGTGCAGCTCATTAAATTGTAATGAATAATTAAGAAATACAGATTAATAATTAGTCTTCTATGATAGTCAAACTTACAGTCATGTTAAGTTTTCTAGGTATACATAGGTATAATTCAGTTAGGTAGATAATCTTCAAACACTTCAAAGACCCACAGAATATGGCATTTAAAATGTTTTGAAACTTAGACTTTTCTAGACAATGAGACACGTCTGCTCCTTGCAGCACCAATTACTTCAAGGAAGATGATGGGCACCAAAGACACTCCATATGAAGTTTATCTTCCTCTTGACAAAAATAGTCATTTGGGCAAGAAACTGTTCTTGCCTGGACTGCTTGACAAAATGTTGTATCGACTGGACATATAGTCCATAGGAAGATGACTTCTGAACTTTGCAAGGCAAAATGGTCCTTCGGGTTCCTGCTTTGCAGAAGAAATTAACAGACATTCTACAGGACACAGAGAAAAGTGACTGAGAGACTTTAGGCCTGTGGGCTAAAGATCAGTGCCCCAACAATGCAGAAGAACTTTGGGTAACTGTCCAAGCATGCAGATGTCTCTGTCATTCTAGATTTTTGGAAGTTGCTTACAATGCTCTTCCTGTTTACTTAGGTAATATTATATCCTTCTGGGGTCTTTGATGTAGTTGAAGACTAGGTAGATATAATTATGGTTTTCCTTGGTTATAATAAATAAGGTAGGTATGAAACCTTAGACTCACAAATATAGGATAGATAGGATATCTTCTTTAATTTTGCCAAATACAAATAGACTAGATATTATAACTATAATTCTTGCTTAATAACTATTTTGCTATATGTAATTTTACTGTGTTAAAGTTAAAATCTTCCTTTTTGATTAGAGAAAAAAGGGAAAGTGCTGTGGAATGTCATTCTGTGTGCTGTAAATGTCTGCTGCTCTGATTGGTTGATAAATAAAATGCTGATTGGCCAGTACCCAGGCAGGAAGTATAGGCGGGGCGAGCAGATGAGGAAAATGCTAGAAAGAGGAAGGGCTGAGTCAGTGCTGCCAGCCAGACACAGAGGAAGCAAGATGACCAGGCAGAAATGAGAAAAGTTAGCAAGCCACATGGCTACACATAAATAAGAATTATAAGTTAATTTAAGTATAAGAGATAGTCATTAATAAGCCTGAGCTAATGGCCATACAGCAGTAATAATTAATGTAAGCTTCTGGGTGATTACTTTATGAGTGGGCCACAGAACTGCACGTGCCTGGCAGGACTGGAGAAACCTTCCTACTACAGACTACCCTTTTAAAAAAAAAATCAAAACTTCCATATGTTAACTGCATCTTAAACAGTTTTTCCTAACCAGTTCTCCTTAACACTGTATACATGAGTTAGGTTATTACCATCAACCTTATCTTCCCAAGCAAATGAACTGTTTATGTTATAAAGCATTTCATTGTAAATACAACATTAATGGGTCACTGTTTTTATGTAATTGTTTTTATGATGGTCTGCTTCAGTTTATTGTTCTAAGGGAGGTGTAATCTTTTTTGTAAAGTTTACTAAAATATATAAAATGTTTCTTTTGGTTTATTTTTAAGGATGGTCAGTAGAAATATCTCTTAGAGTGGAATATAGTTCTGTTTTTGTCCAGTGCTTATCTAGCATGTCCAAAGCTCTGGGTTCAATCCTCAGCACTTTGGTATGGTGATATACCCTTATAATCAAACCCTTTGGAGTTAGAAGCAAGAGAATCAGAAATTCAAGGACATCCTCTTGGTTGGCTGCATAGTGAGCCTGTCTGGCCTAAATGTCACACTGTCTCAAAGACGGGGAAAGACAGAAATAGAACATTAGTTTTAACCCGTGTGGAATTTTAAGTATTTGATTCAATTGCTTACAAGATGATTTCCTCTGTGTCTCCCATGATGGCCTCAGCCTCAGTAGCTGGCATTTACTATATGATGGCCGTCTAACTGTACATTGACTAAGGAAATGCACAGTGAGCGTTTTTGTTTTTGTTTTTGTTTTTCTATGACTTGCCATACATTGTTATGCAAAGTATTCACCTTCCTTCATGTCATATAACTTAGTTTGTATGACAGGATGCAATTAGATAATGAACCTAGATTTGAAGACCTTCAGGATGTATCAGAAGCACTCAGAGTATTCAGCTTGAAGAATCCATCATGTGATCTATAACCTGAAGGGATAGGAGGAGTAGAACAGTGAGGTGGGGTAGAAATAAGTGTTCAGTCATGGTTTAAGCTGGAAAGACATGCTCAGAGGTGTACATGTGATATAGAACAAGGCTGATAGTGTTAGATGCTGGTGGGTGCTACTCTGAGGGTAGACCACGGTGAGCATGTACCCTTGTTAGGAACTCTACCTTTCCTCCAATATAAGAGTATCCCCAATATTATAGAGTAAATCTCCCTTCAGTGTTTTCTGCCTGTTGACACTGCTTTGTAACTCATTTTAAGGCGCATCAAATTATTCCTTCCATCCTACCTCCAGATCCTTGGTACCTAACATCATGGTGCATGCCAAGGCCCCTAGGTCTTCCCCATTTCAGGCCTTTCTTCTATCTCATCTCCATTCCTTTGTGACTGGGAGAAGCCATAGAACCACACTGTACCAAGGACTCATAGTAGGCTGAGACTCTGGGAGGGAACTTTTCTGTTCCTTTCTGTCCTGGCTTCCAGTCTCTTGACTTAACTCCTAGTCCTGCATCCTCCCAGAAGGTGCCCCTCCTCCCACACCACTTTCATTTCCTAGGAACTTGGACCTCTTGGTACAGATCCAGGGACCCCTTAATTTTTCCATGTGGTCCCTTTCTGATTTCTTTCTAGTCCAGCTTCACCCCTTTACTCTTTCTTCATAAATGGATGGCAAATCCCTATTTCTGAAGACATAACTTGGTTATGCCATCCAACATGGAAAATCCAAACTGTTGACCAATTAACTTACCCTTCATGCTTTTGGAAGGCACTTTGCTTTGCTACCAGAGGAGAAAATTAATCATCAATATCTCCCAGCTATAATCCCAATGATGAACAGCAGTGACCTACCTATATACAAGATATACTGGTACAGGAGAGACATAAATGTCATGGAAGTAGCTGACCATTTTAAAATATTTGGTGTAAGGCCCATTCCATGAAATGGAACTCATACCTGACACTACTAAAATGGCCTAGAACCTGAGACTAGATGGATCATGGACCCTGGTGAAAAACCTGTTACTGTTATTCCACTAAATGAACATAGCAACAAAATGGTCCCAATGGCCATTGCTACACCAAGAGATGAGAGCACCACTCAGCCTCACCAGAGAATGCTCTTCTTGGAGCAGATGGTGGGTAACACAGAAATCCAAAGCTGACAAAATGCAGAGTGGGAGACTTCAGAGCACTGAGCTCTAAATGGATATCTTTATCAAACCCTTCCCCTCGAGGCTCTATACAGAAGAGCAGGCTTTCAAGAAGATTGTAAGATCCTGATGTGATAGATAACTCCAAGGAAACAGTGTCTTACAGAAATAACCGGAGTGATACACATATGAACTCAGAGAAACTGTGACACATTCACAAGACCTGCACAGGTTAAAAACAGACAAAATCTAAGCCCTGAGGCAGGGAAGTTGGCATAAAGCACCCTGGCTAAGAAGCTATTTGCAATTGACACCATCTGGAAAAGGGAAAACCAGGGCAGGCCCCATGCCCAGGAGAATTTGGACAACGCAAAACAGACTGACTCCTTTTTTATTTTTTACTCTTTGTCTTGTTTTTGTAATTTTTGTCTCATTAGATTTTATTTAACTTGTTTGTTTTGATTATCATTTTTGTTTGTTGAGTTTTTGTTGTTTGAGAAAGAGAGAATGAAGTTTGATGAATAAGGGAAGTTAAGAGGATCTTTAGAGTTGAGGGAGGGAAAAGAAGGGGATCAAACTATGTGAAAATATTTTAATTAAAAAATCTTTTAAAAATCTTATCAAACTATCAGATTGGACAGAAAATTCTGATATATGGGCCACTTTTACATCATTGAGATCTATGATTTAAATATGTCTCAAGTTATTGTACTTTTCTCTGTTTTGTTTTAAGCTTCTTGTGTTATGATCTTAAATTCACAATGATGCAGCTTTCATTTTTTAAAACACAAAGTAAAAAATTGAAAACATACTGAAGGTTACTAGATGCTTATAAGAATAAAAGCTTAATTTAGCATGAATTAGCAGTCCAGAGTTGCTAAATTAAACTGTCATTTTGCTTCTTTCTAATGAATATAAATGCCTTTACGTAGGTATATTTTTAGATTGCTAGTGATGTACTGCTTCTAGTACATCATACATACTAATACATAGTATTATTCTGAAATCCTCCAGTCTGGTGTATATTGATAAATATTTATTGACAACTTAGTGTGACTAATGCAGACATGTGGTTGTGCTTCACTGTCCGTCAGCCTCAGTGCTCAGTTACTGTTCAGGGTTACCATGTGCTGTGCATCCCTTGCTCTCTACTGCACTGCACCGCGTAAATCTGTGGTGGTAGACTGGCTGGCCTTCTCACTCCTGTGTGTTCATCAAAGGGAGCAAGCGGCAGAGTCTACAGACGTTGTGAAAATACTGCCAAATTTATAGACTTCAAAAATGTCATCGTGAGCAATACTGAGAGCAAACAAGAGCACTATAAAATTTCTTTCTATGAAATTTTTGCTGGAAAAATAACTAAATGAAATAACATTGTATTCTAGCTTTACTTGGTGTCCATTTTTCAAGTTTTTTATTTTTGTTTTTTGTTGTTGTTTTTACTTTTAATTCTTTAAAAGTCACTTATTTTGGAGTGTTTTGGCTACATTTCTGAATGCATGTTTACTACACATATGTGCCTAGTGCCTATGAAAGTCAAAAAAGAGGGTATTAGAGCCCCTAGAACTGGAGGGTCAGATGGTGATGAGCTACCATGGGGTCTGGGAACCAAATAAATCCTCTGTAAGAGCAACAAGTACTCTTAACCACTGAACCATCACTCTAGCTGCTCATCTTAAAATCTTAATGAAGCCTTACTATATTATATAGCAAAATATCTAAGAAAGAATTTTTCCACACAAATCTTTTTAAATAAAGAAATTTTTATGTCTTCCAAAATCGTACAAAAGCTAATGTGTGTGTGTGTGTGTGTGTGTGTGTGTGTGTGTGTGTGTATAACTGTTCATAGAAGTAAGTAGAAGTCTATTCATAGCACACTGTTGGTGTGTCCTGAAGTCAATTCTGGCTAGTCTTACCTAGACTTTTTAAAGAAACTGATGAATATGTTCATTATTTGGCTAAACTGGGGCAATTACCCTGTCTTATTAGGATTCTCAGCCAAATAATAAAACCAGAAAATAATATTGTAAATGGTATATGTAACACGAATTGCTAAATGGTCTTATTAATAAATTAAAAAAAAAAAAAAGCCCTGGAGCCAGATTTTGAGGTTAAAACCGAAAGATCAGGAAAAAGCCAGTCACGTTCTCACCACTTGGAGATCCTCAGCCAAAAGTGAGCTACTTCCTGTATACCCATGCCCATATGCCTTTCTGTTCTGCCATCTCATTTCCTTTCTCTGCCCAGCTACATCACTTCCTCTTCCTACCCAGCTCTGTCACTTCCTAACTTTCTGTACAGACCTCCAGACCTTTATGGTCTAACTAGTGTTGGAATTTAAGGCGTGTGCTACCACAGCTGACTCTGTTCCCAGTGTGGCCTTGAACTCACAGAAATCCAGACAGATCTGAGTGATAGGAATAAAGGTGTGTGCTACCACTGCCTGACCTCTATGTTTAATATAGTGGCTGGCTTTTTCCTCTGATCCTCAGATAAACTTTATTGGGGGGGACACAGGTTAACTATCACCACAGGTATAATTAATGCCTTTCAGATGTTTATCCCCTTTTACCATGTAGAAATTCTGCTTTTCTCCTTTAATATTTCTGCTTCTCACTCCCTCACTAAGCTGTTTTATCTAAAGAGATTGGGATTACATATTAACAAAGGCTGGGTCATTTATTCATAAAAACTTGTAAATGAAAACTGTTTTCTCTTAAAATAGTTGTTCTGAGAAAAAAATGGAAAGGACTCTAAGAGTAGATCCACATCAAGTTGTTGCCAGACTAGCATTACTGGCAACCAAGGTGGGACATCAAACGTGCAAACATGTACATTCCACAAGCCTTTGCCAACAATGTAACTAAGAGTCTCCTCTGGCCAAGGGAAGCCTAGTAGATATGAACCAAGTGCCTCCATGTGAAATACAGGGAAGAAATAGAAGCATTGACTGTAGTTTGGTGATGACACACTCATATGACACCATTCATTTTAGAGACAGGAGTGAAAGGCTAGGCTCCAGCAAGAGTTCTACCTCCAAATTATGTTGGAAAGTGAAGTGAATCATCACCATTATCCCCTTCTACTCTGGTCTCCATAACTTAGATATTTACACATTAAATTTTCTGAGAAACTCCACAGTAAATAATTTATTTGATGTGAGTTTCCAAATGTTCTTAAGCTCAGCATTATAAATAATTCATCTCCATTACACTCTCCAAAATGGAGACATACAGAACATAGTAACAACTCAAGGAATAGAATTCTCTTTAGTACTGATTTGGGATATGGACTCTTTTTTTTTTTAATGTCAGTGATTTTATAATATGAAGAAATTTCAAACATAATTATAATGTTAGGCATTAAAATGAATTATAAGAGAAGACTCTAGTGTGTCTGTGGGATCTCGTTACATTCTCTGTACAATCCTGCTTAGGAGGTTGTTTGACACCACATTGATGGCCTTTGCTGGGAGTAATAAGGTCATTTTCTGAGTGATAGGACACATGTGAAAATATTCAGCACCACCTCATTTGGAGTTGCAGGACAAATCCATTAAAGCACAAAGCCAAAGTATAAACAAATTCTTCCATAGCCTTTAGAAACTTCTAGAGACTGTTTTTGTTTCTACAGGCTACAAATAAAATATGTCTAGGTTCCTGTATTTCAAGCAGAATTTCATGGGAATGATTTAGTTTTCTGTGTGGTAGATGTCTTCTAAAAAAGTTCAAACATGTTTTCCAAAATAATAAAAAAATTATTAAAACTTCACAGATGTTGCTTCTCAAACTGTACCAGAGGAGTTTGAGCTGTGTTCTGAGTTACCCTCACTTAAGTGTTCCATTAAAGACGTGTGGAAGCTGTTGTAGTTCGGGTACATAGTGAATGGTAAAAGGGTACACTCTGAAATAAGCCTGAAATTGTGTCTTACCAGGGACCTGAGAGTCTTAGGGTCTCTTGTTCCCCACTGTGTGCCAGGCTAACTGGTCTGCAAGCTTCTGGACATGCTTCTGTGTCTGTTTTCCATATCTCTGTAGGCACCCTTGGATTACAGACACATGCTTCCACATCTGAAAATACGTGTGTTCTGGGGATCTCCACTCAGGTCAGGACACTTATATAGCAAGCTCTTCACCCACAGAGCCATCAGGGTTAGGCATATTTTTTTTTTAAAAATTAAGGGTCTGGTTGCTAAAAATACAAGAGAGAAGTTACTATTAATTCATTTGTTTTTAGTGAAGTGAGCTTCATTTTATTTGTTTTCTAATTGTAGAAGGGGTAAATGGTCATTCCAAAATAATCAGAAAATAGAGGCAGCAAGGATGGAACTGAGTAGCTCACAGTCTCTTCCACATGAAGATGAGCAGTGCTAACTCTGTAGTAGCTCTGTATCATCTTGCTCTCCTTCATCAGCATTTAGTTTACAAAACTAGGCACACAGCATGAATGATACAACCTATTCTTAAATACAAATACGTGTAAAATTTTCACCTTAATAGTTTATTCAGTGGAATTTCACATTCCTCTCCGTAAATTTTTTAACATTTCTTTAACCAATCTTCCATTGGAATCTGTGTCTTTTTGCATTTTTGGAAAAAGAATTGTGTTTATGTTAATATAATATGTAGTGTAATTTTTAAAATTTGGTTATTTTCTTAGGGAGGGTCCCAAAAGTAAAATTACTAGAACATCAGAGAAATAAACCTGTTAGTCATGTCTTTGTCAAGATTCCTTCAAAGACTCTTAACTATTTTGACTTAAGGAGTAGCATATCCTTTGTGCTTTTCATAATCTTCTCATTTTGGTTACAGCCAAATCATTTTAATAGACAGATATTACCCCATTATTGAAACTTTTCTGTTTAACCATTAACAAGCTCATTTGTATGTATGCATACTTGTGCATGCATGTGTGCATGGGTGTGTGCGTGTGCATGCCTGTGTGTGTGTGTGACAGTGTCTCCGTGTGTTATCCAGGCTGACTTTGATCTTCCTGAATCACTTTCCCCATATTTCAAGTCTCAGATCCTGTTTAGAGTTTTATCATTTATCTTTACCTCTTCATAACTTCAGCTTTCAGTAAGTGATATTTGTTTCCTATTGCTTTAGTGCTCCTAATATCCTAAATATTAATCTTGTTTCTCCAGCTTGCCACCTAAATTTCAATTTCTGTAAATGCTGCTGAGTTATTAAATTTAATCATTTCTAATATTTTCATATCTTAAGCATAGTACTAAACCACATATAGATATGAATAGATAAATGATTCATATGTGTGTTATATTATTTATCTTTACACATTCAGAAAACTCAACTCTAGATAAACTAGATTATTTGCTCTTAAACTAAGTAATTTTCTGGCTTTATGTTTTAGGATAGATTCATCCTATTCCAAGGACTGTATTTTTAGCTACTGTTACATGTAGATGGATTTGGGGTGATGCCAGCTCACAAAAAATGACATGGAGACTTATTAATTACCTTGACCCACTACTGCCCATCCTGTTTTTTTCTGTGCCTGCCTTCCTTCCTGTCTCTCAGCTCCCAAGTAACCACACAGAGACCTCTTATTAATTACGAAAGCTTGGGCTTAGCTTATGCTTGTTCCTAACTAGTTCCTATAACTTAAATGAACGCGTATTTTTTTTTAATCCGTGTTCTTTTACGTGACTCAGTTAGGTTTACTCTGCACTGTCCAATGTGTTTCTTCTGTAACTGACTGGCAACATCCCCTTCCTTTCTCCCAGAACTCTCTCTGTCTAGCAGTCCCACCTATACCTCCTGTATAGCTATTGGCTAATTAGCTTTTTATTAAAGCAGTCGCAGTGACACATCTTCACGCAATGTAAAGGAATAGTCTATAGCAGTTGTACTACCATATTAATTTTGGATTGATCCCTGTATGCCAAGTACTACTATGTTAACATCTTAATTGAACATCTTTAATGTATTTAATTTTCATTGCAACTCTGTTAATTGGGGCTACATTTTTATACATATTTGTAAAATAACTGAATAAAGTTGAACTTCAGTGAAGTTCAATTTCTTGCTACAAACCACTGTATTAACACAATGGAGACATAATTGTAAGCCCTGTGAGTTCAGAGATGGGTTAATAACAGCTATGTGTCTTTAGGACAGCTGAGGATAGACAGTCCTAGCATAACTAAGATTGTGCTGGACTTTGTTTTTTAAAACACTGTCTTCCTAGGTCTGTTGGCTAAATCATGAGTATCTTTTCCTGGAAAGGCAAGAGTAATTATGAAATGTTTAGACTTGGAATAATTCCTTTTCATATATTTCCTGCGGAAATGAGAATTGTTTATGCCTCTTTTCTGTTAACTCAGCAAATATTTCCTTCTCTTTACTAATGAATGAAGGCAACATGTTTTGAAAGCCTTATTTAAAAATTTGATAAAATTTGCTCTACATAGGCATACATATACATTATATATGAAGAGAGAGAGGGGAAATTGCATATTCCAAATGTTCCACCTACTTCTGTATTTTTATTTGATTCCTACAGTTGTTAATAATGTATGGCTTTTTGAAGTTGAAACTCAACTATTTGAAATATTTGCGTATATATATTTATCTATATAGAGAATGTCATACAGAAATAGCTAATTCTTACAGTTTGGCATATCTGAATTTTAAACTTTGTTATTGTCAAATTAGGAACCTAGAATCGAATTGCTATATATTTTATTAGGTCATCAAAACAAACTAGTTTTATTATACAACTTTATTTTATCATAATGTTTATGTTACTTGCAAAAGTAAACACTGTGGTAGTTTTAAAACAAGGTAGTTTTTATTAGCTTTCCGTATGTTTACCTAGCTGTTGAGACTGTGGCTCTCACTTTCCCTGGTGCATGTTTTGATTAATGACCTGCTGGCCTTGTTCCCGAGCACACTGACTATGGGCAGGTCACTTCAGTGATGATTTATTAATTGTGCTTGCAACTCCAAAAGTAAGATTGGTCATATGTATTATTATGTATTTGCCAATAGTATCAGAAATTATTATTTAAAATAAAGTTTGCCAGGAGGATTTTTTAGCATTTTAAGTGTCCAAGAAGGACAAAATATTCATTTATTTTAAATTGTATGCTGTATTAACTATAGTCTTGTGACCTTTGAAAGCATACCTATGAAATTATCAGGAAATTAGTCTTATAAGTAAATGTGATTTAATTTCTATTTTAATGAAACCTGAAGATAATATACTTCAATAGAGCTTCCAAGTGTATTTTAAAATATATTTTTTATGTTCGTAACTCCCAGTGGGAACAAGCCCTACTTATACCTCTCAAGTTAACGCATAAGTTCACATTGAAAAGCACTGTCAGATTTGGATATATTATGAAATAAATTTAATAAGGATCTGTGCTCCTCCATCTGAGTTTCAAGTAAAAGGTCTTATTGTATATATGTTTCTATCATTTGAACACCAGTACCTATATCTCTATGTAATGCGTTAGCTGGAGAAAAACTACTGATTGGCATTGATGAAAAGATGCTGTAGTAGGAATCCAAGAAAAACTTAAGTAGAAGGAATATAAATGTGAATTTGATTATGAATAAACAGAAACTGAGAGATACTTAACATTATTGTCTCCCTACAACCCAAGATGGATGAAGCATCACCTGCTTTTGAAAGTAATTTGATAGACATAATCTTTCCCAAAGCAAAATTATCTTTCTCCATTTAGAAATCCACCTAAAAGTGCTCACTATGGCAGCATATGTACTGCAATAGGAAGTCTTGTAACAATGAGCCCCTGGAAAGTCATATACTTCTACCATACAAGGACACAGATTAGGCATTCTTATTCCTAATGGTAAGGATAAGAATATAGCAAGGAAAAATAAGCAAGAATTACAGCAAGGCAAACACCAAATGTTGAAGCTCTGTGTCTAGCACCTAGGGTTATGATTGGCATCATCTGTGTCTTATTGAGCTTTGGTTGTCCCATCACTCTAGCTCTCTTAAGCCAGATTCACTCCATGCCTGCAGCTTTCCTAGGCAGGTATGTCAGATCTCATTGTCCGGCTTCTCTATTAGAACTTATAATGAAGCATCCTACTATGAGTGAGTACATACCATGTTTTTCCTTGAGTCTGGGTTACCTCACTCAGGATGATTTTTTCTAGATCCATCCATTTGCCTGCAAACCTCATGATGTCATTGTTTTTCTGTGCTGAGTAGTACTCCATTGTGTATATGTACCATATTTTCTTTATCTATTCTTCAGTTGAAAGCCATCTAGGTTGTTTCCAGGTTCTGGCTATTACAAACAATGCTGATATGAACATAGCTGAGCAAATGCCCTTGTGGTATGATTGAGCATTCCTTGGGTATATGCCCAAGAGTGTACAGCTGGATCTTGGGGGAGATGGATTCCCAGTTTTCTAAGGAAGCACCATATTGATTCCCAAAGTGGCTGTACAAGCTTGCATTCCCACCAGCAGTGGAGGAGAGTTCCCCTTGCTCCACATCCTCTCCAGCATAAGCTGTCTTCTGTGTTTTTGATCTAAGCCATTCTGACAGGTGTAAGGTGGTATCTGAGAATCATTTTGATTTGCACTTCCCAGATAATTAGGGATATTGAGCAATTCCTTAAATGTCTTTCAGCCATTTGAACTTCCTCTGCTGAGAATTCTCTGTTTAGTTCTACAGCCCATTTCTTAATTGGGCTGTTGGGCATTTTGATGTCTAATTTCTTGAGTTCTTTATATATTCTGGATATCAGCCCTCTGTCAGATGTGGGGTTGATGAAGACCTTTTCCCATTCTGTAGGCTGTCGCTTTGTCTTGTCACTCATAGTAGGATACTAGATGTAAAACAAAGATGACTAGACTGCTACACAACTCCAGGGAGGCTACCTAGAAAACGGGACCCTAGGAAAGACACAGGGATCACCCAATGACAGAGAAATAAATGAGATCTACATGAAAAACCTGGACGACAGTGGGAATAATGAAGGGCAGGGTTTGAGGGAAAGAAAGCTTAGGGGAGCAGGAGATCCCAGCTGGATCAAGAACAGAAAGGGAGAACAAGGAATGACAGACCATGATAAATGATGACCACATGAGAACAGGAATAGGCAGAGTGCTCGAGAGGTCCCCAGAAATCCACAATGATATATCCTCTATAGACTGCTAGCAATGGTCGAGAGAAAGCCTGATCTGACCTTGACCTAGTCTGGTGATCAGATGGCTAAACACCCTACCAATCGAGCTGGAACTCTCATCCAATAACTGATGTAAGTGGATGCAGAGATCCTTGGCCAGGCCCCAGGTGGAGCTCCAGGAGTCCAATTGTCGAGAAAGAGCAGGGAGTGTAAGAGCATGAATTGTTGAGACCAAGATTGGAAAAAGCACAGGGACAAATAGCTAAACAAATGGAAGCACATGAATTATGAACCAAAGGCTATGGAGCCCCCAGCTGGATCAGGCCCTCTGGATAAGTGAGACAACGGAATAGCTTGAACTGTTTGGGAGGCACCCAGGCAGTGGGACCCAGACCTGTCCTTAGTGCATGAGCTGGCTGTTTGGAACCTTGTGCTTACACAGGGACACTTTGCTCAGCCTGGAAGGAGGGGACTGGACCTGCCTGTACTGAATCCACCAGGTTTAAATGAATCCCCAGGGGAGTCTTGGCCCTGGAGGAGATGGGAATGGAGAGGAGGGGCTGGGGGGAAGGTGGGGGCGGTGATGGGAGGGGGGAGGACAGGGGAACCCATGGCTGATGTGCAAAATTAAAACACAAATCTAATAAATAACAAAAAAATACAATGTTTAAAAGGCATACATAATAAAATGTAATTAAGTCTCGCTCAAAAAAAAAAAAAAAAGAACTTATAATGAAGCTTCTCAGATTCACACCATGGCCTCTCAGAGCCTTGTGAGAAGGAGATTTGACCCAGAAAATGCTGCCTGTCCTCAGCAGTTTCTACCACTGTGGATCAAGCCTTTATGACTTCATCTTTCATTTTCAGTGCCTGCGAAATGGGCACCATACCAACAACAGAGCCAAGTTATATTTCCAATTTAAGATGTCTGGCCTCCTCGTACACAGCTGTTGAGCTTACTGAACCGTCAAAACAAAACACGTCATCCAGGTGTTTGTTTTCAAACAGGGAACGTGTTTGGGGACAGTCTAAGCTCAGTCACTCTTCTTTCAGTATTTCACTTATTTCCGAATTTTCACTTTTAAAAGCTGATGCCTTTTTTGATGAGTGGGAGGATCTTATTGTCCCAGTATACATCTCCAGGTTTCTCTTTAATAACACTAATCACTTTGACAATTATATCTGTTTTTTCTATGCCCAGCTTGACTACAATGCTAAGCTCATACTACTTTCTGTACCAAACTGCAAATTTGATTTCTGTCATGTGATATAGTGGCTTATCTTCATTATCAGCTGGTTTTAGAATCACCATGGAAACATACTCTGGTTGTACATGTCAGTGTGTTTCCAGAAAGGTTTAAGTGAAGTGAGAACACTCACCCAGAGTTTGAATGGCAACTTTCCGTGGGCCAGGTTGCTGAGCTGGATACACAAAGGAGAAGATGAGCTGAATACCAGCACTCATCTGTCCCGGTCTCCTGACTACAGACATGATGTAACCAGCCACCTCACTTCTCTGTTGCCACACCTTCCCCACTCCAACCATACCGTCAGCTAAAGTCAACCTACCCTTCCTTAAATTGCCTTTGGCAGGTGTTGTCTTGCAGCAACAAGTGAAATAAAAGTGTAAGACACTGTAGATCTGACTAAAAGAAGTGTGCAGTAAACCATGCCATAACCTGGATATTATGATTTCTTGAAACTTCCTCTGCCAAACACTTAGAAATTGTCTTTAGATTCACTTCACTCAAATTATCAAGGCGTCGGCAGAAAGTTGGGAATGAAGACAACAAATAGTCTATCCAATAGTCCAGTAAAAGTCGTGTGTCATCTCTGCTGGTTGGAGTTTGAGGAGTTCCTAGATCCTAGACTATTTCAGCAGGAATTTGTCAGGTCTTGCTTGCTCCCAGGAGTCACGATGGGGAAGAAGGGAAATCAAGGGTTTTCCTGTTTGGATGAATGATATGCTTTATTGCATAGAAATATACATCTGTTGTATTAGTCAAGGTCCTCTAAGGGACAGAACTAATAAAGTGTATATCTATATATTAAAAAATGATTTATTGAAGTGGTTTACAGGTGGTGGTCCAGCTAGTCCAATTATGGAAAGGCCAATAATCAGTGTTTGTTCAAAGTGCAAAGCTGGATGTCTCAGCAGCCTCTGTCTGAAGCTGAGTCCTTGAGGATGAGAGGTGAGATAGTTTTCACTCTACATCAGAATCACAGAGAGGTAGGATTTAATACCAGAGAAGGAATGGCTCAGCAGTGGGGTAGATGAACTTGCCAGTGAGAGTAAGGGCAAACAGGCAAAAACGAAAGACTCCTTCCATTTCTTGGGCAACCACTAAGAGTTAGTGCTCAGATTTAGGGTGGATCTTCCCACCTTAAATTATCCACTCAAAAAATTCCTCATAATGTGTCCTGGTGCTTCGGTTTTAGTTATTTCACAGGTTGAAAACCAAGATTAGCTATCAACTATCAAAGAACAAAAATTTGATGGTTTAATTACATTAAGTTAGAAAGACAACTGAGACTTACCAATCATGAAAACGGAGATGTTAATGTATTCTTCTGGGAGAAAAGAGATCTGAAGCAAAAGGTTTAGTAGCCCTAAGCATTTGCGATTCATACCAAATAGTCCTTAAAGTGAGTGGGAACAGGCGGCATGGCTGACTGTTCCCCTCTTCAACAACACGAGTGATTACAAAGTTGAACTTTAAACAACAATACAAGAAAAGCAGGGAATGAATAACTGTGGTGCCAAAGCTCCATGCTTCATCTTTTAATGGGTGATAACATCGGTAGAATAATGAAATTAGCCAGAGCTTGGATGTCTATTGTGAAATATACTAGATGTAATACCTGTGTGCTTCCTTTCTGGTTCCTCGATGTGCTTGGGCTACTTTATTATCTGTCTCTGGCAACTTTCATGTCATCTCAGTACTAGATTTAAATGTAGAGTAACAGACAGTTAGATGGAGTTTGAAGAGAAAATTCCTAAGCAGATTTTATTTGTTTGCTTGCTTGTTTGTTTATATTGACTTCCAATCTCTCTATATCCTATGCTGGCCTCAAACTTTCCAACAGTCCTTTTGCCTCAGGCTCCCAAGAACTGGTGTCAGAGGCAAGCTACCATACCTAGCTGACTTGACTAAAATCGGATCTTAAATTAAGGTCTTTGTGGACATTGAGTGAATCAAAAACAAAATTGTTGGGAGAAACTTTAGCCATGGTATCTGACTCCATAGTCTAGTCAAATAGAGAAAACAAAGATACATGAGATAAAATCAGTCCATTATATGGGCAATTGTGATAGTTATTAGCTCTTGTCACCAACAATAAGCAGACCTCGCTCTGCCGTCTGTGAACATGGTTAATTTGCACTTTATAGCTGTAGCTGAATGAGGCTAGTAGAGCCATTCTTGACAAAAGGTTTTGATTAAAAGTGGTACCTGTAAGGTTAAAGCCAGAAAACTTGCCTTAGTGAGTGTTGGCCTCTGCTCATTCAATTTAAGAAATGAGGACAGCAGAGACTAGAGTTACCCCATGCTCCAGGCCATATCTGATGAGTGAAGAATAATTAAGAAGTTCTATCTTTGTTATTTCAGGCCACTTTGGTGTTAGATGTTATTTCATATAACTGACTGGTTAAATGCAGGGACTTATCTAATTAAAGTATATTTTTATCACCTTCATGTTCCTATGTCCTCTTAAAACCAAAAAGCATTAGATAGCCTTGGCTAAAGTTTGTTACCATTGTCCTTGAGGGAATATTGACTTGAAGCAGAGTAGAGTTGGAATAAAGGATTGCTTAGCTGTGCTATTATAAATGTACAATTATGAAACTTATCTCCATATGTGATAATTAACAATTTTCTCTACTCTTAAATAAATACAATTGCATGGTATAGAAACTTTACAACAAATAAATATTTTCAATTATCTTATTAAAAATTAGCATTTTACTTAAAAAGAAAAACGCAACATTTTTAGCTTTTTTAAAAAGCAGGCAGTAGGAATTGATTTTATTATTCACAGACCTATTTAAGAAATGCTCTTTTATAATCTTGTCTTGTGCCAGCTGGGCAAATAGAATCAGGCTTCTAACTGAAAGGTTAAGAGAAAAAAACACTCAGAGGTTTGACATCACCTCGCCCCACCTAATGACTTCACTTTCTATTTGATTTACTGTTGTCTGGCGCTTAAAAGAAAATGTAGTTATCCAAAGGAAAGCTGTTGTCTTTGTTCCCTCTAAATATGCAGTTTAACCACAGTGCAGATGGTCCAGGGAACTTGTAAAGTGACTGATTTTTTAGTCATAGCATTTGTGAGGTGTGACCAGAGTGAGATAGTACTTTCTGTTCCCTTCCTACATATGTGAAAATATCTGTTTTAGCCCATTCATGGCTTACACCAAAATGCAATGTAGTGGGTACGTTATATGTTATAGATGTTTATTTCTCACAGTTCTCTATCTATAAAGTCCATGATCAAGGTACAGTCTAAGAGTCAGTGTCCAGTGAGGGCTTTCTTGCTACATTATCCCCTGGTATGCTAGTTAGTGTTGTATCAACATAATACAATCTGGAGTCATCAGTAAAGTGGGAACCTCATTTGAGAAAATGCCTCCATAAAATTCTGCTGTAGGCAATCCTGAACCAGGGATTTATGTAGGAGGGCTCAGCCCATTGTGGGTGGTTCCATCCCTTGGATAATGGTCCTCGGTTCTACAAGAAAGCAGGATGATGTTAAGATTAAACCTTCCTCCTTGATTAGACAGAAAAGGGGAAGTGCTGTGGGATGTCTTTCTGCATGCTGTGAATATGTGTTGCTCTGATTGACTGACAAACAAAGCTTCACTGGCCTATGACAAGGCAACTTAGAGGCAGCTGGGAAATCCAAGCAGATATACAGAGAGCAGAAAGGAAAGGAAGGAGAGAAGCCAGCTGCCACCTAATGGAGCAGCAAGATGCCAGCAGACCAACAAAGCCATGGCAACATGGCAATCTATATATCAATAGAAATGGGCTAAGTTATAAGCTAGCAATAAACTTGACTCAGGCTATGCAATTGGTAATTAATTTTAAGCCTCTGAATGATTATTTTATAAGCAGCTGAGGGACCACAGGGCCGGGCAGGACCAGAGAAAACTTATGGCTACAAGCCTTGAACTAATTCTGGAGTACATATTTGCTCAATTTGTGGGCTTAGTAGTTGTCTAGTACCCGTCTACTAAAGAGAAGTAGAAATTTCTCTTTCAATGTCTGAGTCTCTAGCTATACTGAAGCATCACAACATAATGATGTCTTTGTTGTTGTTCTTCAAACAGCATAGGACTTTAAAGACTTCATTCCCAGCATGTGCTATTCCAGTGCTCTCCTAGTATACAGCTGGATGAAAAGGCATAAGCATGTATTTCGGAAGATAGTGCTTGAAAGACCTTCTGAAAAAACCCTTACATTCCTCTCTAGGAATGCTGGAAGGACAACCATTATGTGTAGTTACCACATAACTAATGATCTACTATCTTAAGATCTAGCCTCACTCCATACCAGGTCACTTAATGGCTTTCTTGAGCCTACCTAGACTGTTAAAAATAGGGCTTTGATACAAACAATCAAGGAATCAAAGCAAAGTTTCTTTAAATCTCTCCTGAGCTATTCCAAAATGAATTAGCTAAAGCTGAGAAGACTCTAATAAATCTTAGAACTTCAGTCTGGCAGTTTCTTCTGCAACACAGGAACCTGAAGGACCATCTTGCCTTTCAGGGTTCACTGGTGGCCTTCCTGTGGGTCCTGTATGTCCAGTTTATACAGCATCCTGTCTACCAGTTGAGGCAGGAGCACTTTTTTGCCCAGTGGCTAACTTTTGCCACAAAGAAAGGAAACTCCATATGGCGTGTCTTTGATGCTCATCATCTTCCTTGAAGTAATTGGTGCTGTCAGGAGCAGATGTGTCTCACTGTCCAGAAAAGTCTAAGTTCTTGAGAACGTTTTAAATGCCATGTTCTGCAGGTCTTTGGGGTGTTTGGGGATTGCCTGTCTATCTGGGATATATCTCTGCATATCGAGAGGACCTAATCACTGTGACTATAAGTTTGACTATTATAGATGACTATTAATTTGTATTTTTAATTGTATATTACATTTTGAAATGAGCTGTATAGGTATGATGCCCTAGACAAGAGTGGAAATGTGCATACGGTGTAACAAGATTAACTTTGGATTTCTGTCAGTGGACTAGAATCCGTGGCAATGTAAAGTGTTTCGGACAAGATGTTACTCTTTGGAAGTGGATTCGGTGATCTGTCCTTTCATCCTATTGTATTTTTATCCCATTTTCTTCTTTACAGGGAGATTGCATTTATAATCAACCTTCCTTAAATAAAAATAAGCATTTATAAACAAAGAAAGGAAGGAAGGAAGGAAGGAAGGAAGGAAGGAAGGAAGGAAGGAAGGAAGGAAGGAAGGAGGAAGGAAGAAAGGAAGGAAGGAAGCAAGCAGGACGAGCAAGCCAATGAGGAACAAGCCAGTAAGCAACACCCACCCATGGCTTCTGTATCAGCTCCTGCCTCAGGGCTCCTGCCTTGACTTCCTTTGATAATGAACAGGGATATGGACTCATAAGGCCCTTTTGTGCCCAAGTTGTTCTGGTCCTGCTGTATCAACACAGCAATAGTAACCCTGAGACACCTGGAAAAGAGATCAGTGCTGTATCCTGGGATGGAAGAGATGCAACAGTGAAAAGAGACCTAAAGGAGTTCCGCCCTGCCTTTCCATAAGACACCCATCTGTTCATAAAAGCAGGCCTCTAGATGTGCGTCCTTCCTTATAAGGCTCCACGTCTTCCTGCACCCAAATGGAGATTTTCAACATGAATTTGGAAGAGAAACATCATTCAAGCCATTGTCATATGTCGATCTTTTGATTCATTGTAAATTGCATAGAAAATTGCCCTAATGAAGCAGGGATTGGGGGCCTTACTCAGCATTCCATTGACTGTCACCATGATCTTTGTTTATACTTCTCAGAGGTTAGTTTAGTACCTCTAAAACAACCTGCACTGCCTGAGTTTTTGTATTTGTGAAGAATCATCCAGGCACCTTATGCATTACATGATTTATCATCACTTTAAAAAGATATCTCTGGCTTGGCTCCAAGGTGCACCTCTGTAATCACAAGTTTGAAACCACCCTGGGCTATATAGTAAAACCCTGGCTCAAAATAAATAAATAGATACATAAGGCAGAAAACATCAAAATACTAAGGTAGATATCCAAACATCTAGCAAGGTAGGAGACCAGCCTTCACGTTTACCTTGTGTTGAAAACTAGCCTGTATCGTGTTTAGCTTCTTCCAGATTGGGGTTTCCCTGAACATCACTGCTTTGTGGAAGCCCGTCTTATGCAACTCCTTTCCAGCCTTCCAGCACTGCAGCCTGAGCATGTTGTCTGGAATGTTAGTTCCTGGTCTCTTAATGAGTCCTGTGGGTTTCAAGAAAGTTCAAACCCCTTGGCCTAACACACAGAGCCTTTCTTTTGTGAGCTTGCCTTTGCTTCACTCTAGCTCTGCAGTTGCAAAGTGGCAGACTGTTAGCAGAATTCAGTCACATCTGCATTTGGCCTTCTTTCCTTGTGTTTTCTTTAAAAGTTGGCATTGACATTTTAACTTACAAAGAAGAGATTTCTGACATCTCTTGAAATTAGCACATTGTTGCCACATAAAATGGCAAATGGCAGCTGTTTTCTCCAGAGGGCATATTCACTCTTTAGTTTTCTTTTTTAGATTAAGTCACTAATTGTATTATGTGAGTATATGTATGGATGGATGTGGGTGGGCACATGCCACAGTATGCATGTGCATATCAGAGGCCAACTGAAGAGAACCAGTTTTCTCTCTCACCACGTGCATCCTGGGGATCAAACCCAGGCTATCAGATCTGGGCACAACTGCAATGAGCCGTATTGCTGCTCCTCATTCTTTAATTTTCACAAAATTCATCATTTTTGGTAACTTTGGCCATTTAGTCTACCATTCTAGTCTCTTCACCAACCACTTTTGAAGTGTTCATCATCTGTAGTCCTGTACTGCACCAAGTTCCTTCCAAATTGATGATCATTCCTGTTTGGGATGGCCTCTTGCCATTCCAGGTCTGTGTTGCACTGGCCCATGGACTCCCTCAAATTACAGGAGAAGCAGCACATTCTCCAGAAAACTCCCCCAACCTCCCCTCTGTCTACTGGCCTCAGAGTGAATTATGTTTGTCACAAGTCTTCAGTAGCGTGTGTGTGTGTGTGTGTGTGTGTGTGTGTGTGTGTGTGTGTGTTCCTTTCGTTGTGGTTGATACTTTTTTTAAGAAACACACTGTGCATGCAGTGTCTCTTTCCATCAGAGAATGCACCTCTTGTAACAACAGTAATTGAATTAACTTACCAGCTTACCATTTGTCACTTCTAAATCATGACCTGCTAAAGTTAGGAAATTTTTCCAGCTAATATTGCAAGCTATAGAGAACAGTAATAGTCTATTCTCACCTTACATGAAAATCTGATCACCAGCAGTCTGTTAGCATACTGAGGCTAGACCTGGAATCTTTGGTTTTCTGTGCTTTTTCTAGCCTCTCAGTTGTATATTGGTTTTTCATAATTCTTACTTCTTCCACTTATGTGTCTACCTACTTGGAACATCCATCATAATTTCTTATTTTTTCTTAATTAAAATATTAATGTTTTTTGGAGTGCCAGTGACCAAAAGTTCTCTATTTAGAAAGATCAGCACAAATTGGGGCATTAAAATATGTCTGAAGACTGCAATGTGACTAAGTTTTCTGATTTCTTTGATTAGTTTTTCCTAATCTATTTTATTTCACTAATTCAATTAACACGTAAATCCACTCAGGTTTGTCATTTGAATGAACTAAATAGACCCAAGCTTTCATATTTGCCTACACTTTGTCATCAGAAATGAAGACATGAGATACATGTTCCATGGGTCCACCCTCCTTCGCAGACATGAATGAGTTTGTGAAGCAATCTGCCCAGTACTTTAGGATCTTAGCTCATCACCGCTTTGCCTTCTTTCCCCTAGTATAAGTCAAATCTTTCCCATGGTTCTTTTTTATGTTAATATTGAGATATGAAAACTGGTATTCACTTTCACTTGAAGATTCAGAAGAAAAAGTGAGGTGATATGTTTGAAATGTAGGAAAAGAAAGAAGAACCATCAATCATTCCTGCAAGGCCAAAACAGAAAATAACTTGGGGTAACTCTTACCAAGAAAATGAAAGATCTGTATAATAAGTACTTTAAGACATTGAAAAAAGACATCAAAGAAGATATCGGAAGATTAAAAGATCTCCTGTGCTCCTGTACTATATGGATCAGTAGTAGGATTAATATAGCAAAATGTCCATCCTACCAAATAATCTACAGAGTCAATAAAATCCCCACCTAAATTCCAATGCAGTTCTTCACAGAATTTTTTATTTTAAATTATTTATTTCCATTTGAGTGAGATTTTCTTCCCCTTTTATTAAGCATAGATTCTCTTCTCATAAAATATAATCTAAATGCAGTTTCCCTCTCTCTACTCTTCCAGTTCCACCACACCTCCTCTCAACTGGGGCCACTCCCTTTCTCCCTCATTAGAAAAGAGCAGGCTTCTAAGAGACGACAACAAAACTTAACAAAATAACATATAATGAGATCAAACAAAACTATCATAGCAAAGTTGAACAAGATAGGCTGTCTTAGGGTTTCTATTGCTGCGAAGAGATACCATGTCCATGTGTGGTATAAGGAAAATATTTAATTTGCAGAACTCCACTCCCCCTCCAGAGACTTTCTAGTCCTTAATGCAGAGCACTCAAGCACACACCAATATCTTTAAGACAGAAGTGATACAGTTAATCACTAAGGACATCATTTATAAAAAAAAAAAAAAAAAAAAAAAAAAAGCTTGGAAAAGAGAGTATCATAGAACATTTTATTTGATATTTAATTATTATGGTAAAAGGGAAATAAAATGCCTAGTTAAAGATATGTAATTAACTTTATCATAATATATCCTAACTCATAGACTAAAGTATTTTTCCATTCTCCACTGAAAATCTTAATGACATAATGTACTGAAGTGGAAACCATTTGGTCTTGTATCATAGAGAACAAAGCACCTGAAAGTATTACCATTTAATTTACCTAACTTGGTCCTCCAGAAACCACATGTAGGAGATTCAGTTTTAATTTTTTTCATGTTAAAATGTCTTAGAGTCACGTTGTCTTTCCTGATTTTTTAAGTTCGAATTTTAACAGTTATATTGTTTTAGGATTTTATCTATGCATGTGTGTTCTGATCAAATCCACACCCAAAACCTTTCCTCCATCTCCTCCCTTAACTGCTTTCCCTTCCCAACTTCAGGGGCTGTTTTTTCTAGATCCCCTAAGCCTTTATTTGCATGGATATAGGACCATCCACAGAGCATAAGTGGCCCATCAGAGGCTGCTGCCCTGAAGCAAACCAACTTTCCCTCCCCAGGCAGCCATTTGTTGGCAGTTGCTCCTTAGCCAGGAGTGGGACTTTCTGACTCCATGCAGGCGTTTGGGGCAGCTTGACCGTGTGCAGATCTTACACAGACAGTCCTAGCTGCCATGAGTTCATGGGTCCAAAAGCCTGGGCATGTCTCTCACAGGGCTGTTGCTCTTGAAATCAACAAAGGCTCTTTTATATGTAAAAATAGTGTTAGGATTATAAATGGTACATTCAGTAACGGGACTCTAAAAGCAAATATATTTCTTATGAATTAAAATTCAGAATTGCACAGATAGAATCTGGCATAACTATGCCAGGAAGGAGTAGATAGGGTAAATGAAGAAGTCACGGCTTTTGTGAAGAAAAAACAAAAACAGAAACCATGGGACATTGTACTGCTTTTGGAGTCTCTCTGTTGTGTTTTTCGTGACTTGCTGTATTGTATAAACAAAGTTGAAAACAAGCCTCTTTCCAGAACAATTCTGATTTGGTCGTAGTTTTGGAAAATACCCAGCCAAAAAAATAAAATGGCTATGGTGCAGAATTGTACAACAAATTAATAACAATCAAAGGGAGAGTTGTTGGTTTCATTACAATAGCCTCAATAAATTAAAAGTAATAAATTCAGTTGCAAACCACGAGTCTGTTCTTATGAATCTGAGTGGTAATTTTTTTTTCTGTTCCCAGTGGTATTTCCGCTGGTGTTTATTCAGAGGGGTGGAGGCATGGTCTGTGACCCCCCTCCGCTGTCACTCCACCCTCTTGCAATGTGGCAACTAACTTTCAAAAGCTGAAAACATGCCGTTTCACAGGAGCTTGTTATTCATTTTCCAAAGTTCACTTGACATTAGCCTAAGATATCCACGTCCCTGGCATGTGTTCATTTAGGAAAGTCAGACCATGGAGTACTTAATTCCTGGTTAGTAAGATAATATCCGCAGCTGGGTGAGGTCTGGGGGAAGGAATAATTTGGTGAATCTCTGGCTGAAATCAAAGTGGCTCTCTTGGGACCAGTGGACTAGAAATTGGTCTGTCTGCATGAATTTCAGTTTCCTTTCTCAACTCATCAACTTTCTGTCAGAGAATCTCTGAAGGAAGCTCTCTGTCAGGCTTCCTGTTGACTTTGCTGGCTCACAGATTGGAGTTTCTGCCTGACTGCTTGTCATGTTCTTTCTAGAATCATGACATTTCTAGACCAGAGCCATTAACAGTGGTCTCCCCTTGCTTAGTGCTTTCTGATGTGATTGTCCTGTAGGTGCATTTTATTTTTTACTTACTCATATTTTTTGGTGCTTCAAGACAGTGTTTCTTTGTGTAGTCTTGACTGTCCTGGAATTTGCTCTGTAGACCAGGGTGGTCTCAGACTTTGAGAAACCCCTGCCTCTGCCTACCAAGTGCTGGGATTAAAGCTGTGTGCCATAATATCCGGCCAGGATGTACAGTTTATGAAACACAGAAGACTCTCTATATTTGTCATAACAAACATAATGATAGCAATAAATACAGTCACTATTTAGTTAGCACTTGCTGGGTTTTCATCATAATAACACACAAACTCTTCAATCCATATAATAAGCTTAACTTACTCTTATCGACACCAAACACACAAAGAACCTGACACTGGGAAGTAAGTAAAGCTCAAGAATATGTGGCTGTGACAAAAGCACTCAATCCCCTGGAAGAAAAACGTGCCTGACAGGAATCTTACTCTACATTGAAAACAAATGAAGAGAGACCAGTAATGAGTATGTGTGTTGCTGTCGAACTTAGCTCTGCGCATCGTTTTCTTCTCTGTGGTGTTACTTGCAATAAACCCAGCAGATATTGGTCAAATTACTGAAGGGTCATTGATAACAGTTTTCCTGCTTTAGAAGTCTAGATTAAATTTTCAGATATGACATTATTATGATATTTTTTAGTCATATACCTGTTTTACCCTAGATGTGGTTCTGAAAAGTGAGTACTACTGGCCTCTGTCACCAGTTGTAAAGAGATGTAACCAAGAAGTAAAGGACTGTTCTAATACATGCATTGACCCTGACTGAGTGTTCTAGATCAGCCCTTCCTAGAGTGTGGCATGCCAAGCATTCGGCATGCATACTGCCAAGAAGTAATGTCACAGATGTTTCATGACAGTTTTACCCATCCTCCTGCGCTTGCTTAGCCCATGTTTTCACATAAGTCTAGTTAATATAGTCTTAGGTAGATAGACTGGAAAAGGATGAGTGTTGACAGGGAAGGTCTTGGAGTCTGATTGGTATGTTGATGTTTGACTCTTCCAACTTTGCAGTTTCCATTACATTTTATAATGCAGGCAAGTATCTAATAATGCAATCATGAAATCTTCTTGAGTATTCTCTTCCATACAATAGCTCTACTAGTTCAGTTACTTCATTGAGTCAGTAAAAGTTGCTTTTCAATTTATTCAGCTTTTTCTTTCAAGAATAATATGAGATTTCTTTACATTGAAGAAGGAAAATGTACTGAATGGTATATCTTGCTCATATATTAACCTGTGTATAACATGATGTTTTAATTCCATAACTAACATTTTATTTATATTTTCATGACAGAAAATATAAAAAACAGAGTTTCATGTTATATACAAAGGAGTTTGTAGCTGGAAGTTTTCCTGCATCCCACCCAGTCCTGCAGCCACTCAGACCCAGGTGAACACACAGAGGCTTATATCGATTACAAATTTCATAGCCATAGCCTATGGCTCAGTTTTCTTGCTAGCTAGCTCTTATAACTAAACCCAGCCTATTTCTATTAATCTGTATATTTCCACATGTTACATGGCTTTACCTGTGTGCCATTACATGCTGCTCCCTGGATGGTGGGATGGCATCTCCCCTGCCTCTCCTTTCTCCTTCCACCTATCTCTCTTGGATTTTCCCACCTGGCTACATCCTCCCTGCCATAGGCCAAAGAGCTTTATTTATCAACCAATCAGAGCAACACATATTCACAGCATACAGAAAGACATGCCACAGCACTTCCCCTTTTCTGTCTAATCAAAAGGGAAGGTTTTTACATATAGCAAAACAGTTATCAAGCAAGAATTATAGTTGCAATATCTAGCCTATTTGTATTTGGCAAATTTAAAGAAAATATTGTATCTCTCCTATATTTGTGAGTCTAAGGTTTCACATCTTTTATCATAACCAAGGAAAACTATCGTCTTCAACTACATCAAAGACCCCAGAAGGATATAATATTACCTAAGTAAACAGGAAGAGCAATTGTAAGCAACTTCCAAAATTCTAGAATGACAGAGACATCTGGATGCTTGGACAGTTACCCAAGGTTCTTCTGCAATGTTGGGGCATCTATTTTTCAGCCTAAAGGCCTAGAGTCTTTCAGCGGCTTTTCTCTGTATCCTGTAGAATGTCTGGCAATTTCTTCTGTAAAACAGGAAACTGCAGAAACATCTTGCCTTGCAAAGATCAGTGGTCAGCTTACTATGGGTTCTGCATGTCCAGTTGATACAACATTTTGACAAGCAGTCCAGGCAAGAACAATTTCTTGCTCAAATGGCTATTTCTGCCAAGAAGAAGATAAACTGAAATTTTAGGACTGAAATGGCAGTCTTAGTTGTAGAGTACAGCCAATTCAGCTTTTCACATGGTGGAGGTAATTCACCCTCAGCTCTAGGCCATGTGTACCATCAACTCTCAGAAGCAGTGGGTCTATGACTCCATTAAAGTAGCATGTACCCCAGAAACCTCTTTTTTGTTGTTGTTTTTGGTTTCTTTTTCTTTTTCTTTTTCTTTTTTTAATAACAAAAGCTAAATCTACCATGCAGTGCTATGTGTGGCTTGGAGATGCCAATGTGTACCACAGGGGGAATCCTCCATGCTGCATTCAAGCCCTAATGCTGCAGCATCTTGTGGCCCACATCCTGGTTTTGGCTCTGTTTAGAATCGCTCAGGTTTCAGGTGGAAACTCAAGCCATTGGGCACCACTTGTAGCTGAAAGTTTTCCTATGTCCTGCCTGGCTACTGGCCAATCAGTATTTTATCAACACACATTCACAGCATGCAGCATGACATTCCACAGTAGTTGTGTTGGATGTAATAAAGGTCTGAATGGCTAAGAGAGAGAAGAAGTAAAAGGGATGAGTCTAGGTGCTTGGGAAATGCCAACAGGAGGTAGAAAAGGTCAAACATATTGGACAGAGGAAAGGTAATCAAGCCACATGATGGATCATAGATTAACAGAAACAGGTTAATTAAGTTAAAAGAGCTAATTAGAAGAAAATCCTAAGCTAAGGCCAAGCTTTCATAACTAATAATAGTCTCATGTTGTTATTTGAGGGCTGGTGGTTCCAGCGGGAAAGCAAACTACCCCCTATTGCACCAGGAAGTAGATCATCTTCAGGAAGCAGACAGGGTATGTTCAAGGTAGGAGCAACTTCCTCATGGCTCACACAAGCTAAAAACACTTGGGTTTTTTTGTTTGTTTTGTTTTTGTTTTTGGTTTTTAGCCTAGTACAGTAAATTTATCCTCTAAACATATTGTTCATCATTACAAAGGGAGCCTAGTCATTAGGTTATTCAGTGATATAAAGATCATTGTGGGAATTTGAACTCTTTTTTTCTGTTTGTGAATAAATATCTCCAAGCTGTATTAGAAAGGAGAGAAAGAAGCATGGTAAGAATAAAATGACACCTGGGGAAATAACAATCATAAGAAAGTCAAATCTTTTACAGAAAAAAGTACATTTTTCCTTACAGTAAAACACACTGCTATAAATATACTTACATGGTTTGTTAAGTGGTTACATATCAATGGTAAACAACAAACAATATGTGTCTCTACTTCTTCACTCACATTTTTGTAAAAAAAAATCTCTACTTTTGAAAGTCGATGAAAGAGCTGCTGAAGGGGCCAGAGAATATCAGTAGTTAAAGTGTTTGTTGTGTAATGATGGCAACTGCGTTCAGATCACCCACTGAAAAACCACACATCTGTCACTCCAGCTCCAATTTAATTCTTCCTACTGTTTTCTAGGGACAAGTTCAGGACTTGTGTTATTGCCAGCACTGTCACCAAGGTAGTGATGTGTCTTTTTCTCAATGAATCTGTAGCTGGAAGTTTTCCTGCATCCTGCCTGGTCCACAGCCACTCAGACTCAAGTAAATATACAGAGCCTTATAGTAATGAAAACCACTCAGGCATTAGCTGAGGATAACTACTGACTAGCTCTTACACTTAAACTCAGCCCATTTCTGTTAATCTATATTTCGCCATATGTTCCGTGGCTTTACCTGTGTGCCATTACATGCTGCTCCTTGAACTGCAGACTGGTCTCTCTTGACTCAACCTTTTCCCCAGAATTCTCCTTGTCTGCTTATCCTGCCTATACTTCCTACCTATACTGGCCAATCAGCATTTTAATAAACCAGTGTACAAAAGCATTATCCCACAGCATGAATCCTATTGACAATGCTGAGATTTTATTTACTCTCTTATGGCAACATACTTATCTTTAGTGTGTTGGTACCTGTTGTACAACAGTTTCCTCCAAGATTAAAACATTCCACTCTGATGGGAAACTCCTTAAGTGGGATGACAAACAACTCAAAAGAGCTTAGAAACTCGCTGCAACTGACAAGATGTAGTGGTTAGCTGTTCTAGCTTTGACCTGAAAGTAGTACCCCCAGTGAGGTTTCTGGTAACAGTCATGCCTACCTATGTCCTGCCCCTGAGGCAGGCTCTCTTGGTTCCTGGTAATCCTGGATGCAGAATGGTAGACAAAGCAGAATTCTCCAAAGAACACCGCTGGACAGCACTTCACCTCTCCCAGACCCTGTAACCTATCCCTTCACTTGTAAGTTACTATTGGTGAAATTATTAAGGCCACTCCACATAGTTAAAAGGGAGGTTTATTTTGTGGGGTAACTTACAAATGAAGGGATAGGTTGTAGGGTCTGGCAAAGGTATGGCGCAGTCCAGCGGTGTTCTCTGGAGAACTCTCTCTGCCTCCAGCGTCCAGGGTCCCAGAACCAAGAGAGACCTCTCCTCTCAATCCTGGGTCTTCTGCTTCCTTCCCCCACCCCGCCTTGTGGGCGTGACCATTACCAAAGCCTCAATGGGGGTTAGAACTTCCAGGCCAATGCTGGGATAGCTATCCACTACAAGTTACCCCACAAAATAAACCTCCCTTTAACTACGGTGAGTTGCTTTAATACTTCCACAAGTATCTGGTGCCCAACATGGGGCAAACTCCAAAGGGCTGGGTGGTTTCCACCCTCAGCCTCCTCTGTGGCTGCTGTGGCACACTTTCCACACTTACCACAGTTCCCTGTCTCTTCTTTCCTGTCTCTTTTTAAATGCCGACCCCTCCTGGTGACCAAATGCTTACCCATTCAGCCCTTAACCTCCCAGTACTGTTTCTTCCCTTACTTTGCTTCATCCTCCCCAGCTGGCAGGCACCTGAACCTGCCTGCCAAGTTCTATATAACCATAGAGCGCCTCTGTGGTTCCATTCCCGAAGAAAGGGGGCAGCTATGTCCAGTCTCAGTTCCCCTGGCAAACTTAGTCCCCAAACCAGTGGGAAAAAAAAATGCTATGAATGAGGTGATCCCCCCCCCACTCCGTCCCTGTGCACTGGCTTCCCACATGAGCCCAAGGCTTCCACAGTCTCACCTGGTTAAAATAGATGCCGCATCATGCACTGGATGGCTCCTTGAGGGTGTGGCTTCCTTGGCTGCAAAGGCTCTGAGAGAGGCTTGGAGCAGCCTGGAGCTCCAGGGAATCACAGGAAGAACTGCCTGTGCTGCCTTGTGCACACTCTGCTCCCTCCTGCAGCTATTGCCAGCCACCATCTTCAAGGGTACCTGCTTTAGAGCTACACCAGCAACAACTGCTGGCCGAAGCACTCCTTCACCATTAAAAGCAAGATATGACAGGCAAGCCAGTGTTTAATTTCAGGTTAGAGTACTTGATAATTTCACACCTTGAAACTGACTAACAAATTTTGAGTAATTCTTATAATATGACCAAAAACATTACCTCACAAGATTTTAAAACCTTTTTTTGCCTATATGATGACTGACATTTTCCTGGAAATATACGACCTTCCTAAGGCATATCTGGCCTGTACCATTTTGGCATTTACCATAATAATTCATACAGCATTCAAATACTGGTTTTATAAAGATGAGTCATTATTGAGACTGATACAGACTGTAAAAGATAGCAATGAAATCTTACATAAAAAGATTCTTTCTCTGGAATCTGCTAACCAGGATTTACAAGACAGTAATACAAATTTACAAATCAGGCTTCTCAGTTTTGAATCTGCTAACCTAATACAAGAACTTCAGTCCATTAATAATAAATGTATAGCTAAAATTGATTTTATTGATAATAAATATGAATATTTAATGGGTAGAACAATAACTATCCAGGGTAAAGTTGTAGCTACTCAGACACTTTGTAAGGAATAAAGATTATCATTAACTGATAAAATAATGTCTATGGAATCATGTGTTTCAGAACATAAAAAGTTGCATGATTCCATGAGAAATCTGGAATCACTAGCAAGAGAGGAGGTTCACCCCTCTAGAACATACCCTAGGAGCTCGTTTGCAAGCCCTGGGAGAAACTCTCAGTAAACATGACAAGGGACCTAATAAGCACAAGGGCAAGACCATACAAGTTGCAACATCTCCAGATGGCTCTCATACAATGGCTTATCCTGTCAACATCCATGAGAGGCCAGCAGATGATACACACCCTGAGCCGTATGTGACATATACATTACAACCGGTTTCAATGAGGGACTTTAAAAATATGAAGGAAGCGATTTTCATGTATGAGATATACTCAACATATGTAAGACAGATGTTAAATTTGTGGTCTACCTCACGCAGAATCATTCCAGATGACTGTCATCAGTTAATTTCAGCTGTTCTAGAATATAGAATATAGGTAAAATGGACCAATAGAATATGGGTACCTATAGAATATAGGTACAATAGAAAAGCTGGTTGAGAAAAGAGGCAAGAAATTTTGAGCAACAAGGTAAACTCAGAGGTTTTGAGATCTCCTAAGATCAAATTCTTGGTGAGGGATATTTTGCTGATAGGAACGTACAAGCCACTTACGATGAGCCTACAATAATATCCCAGTGCTGTACAGCAGCTATAAATGCTTGTGGAAAATTCCAGAACAAGGAAAATCAACTAAGGTATACACAAAGATATTTCAGGGACTGCAAGAAACCTTCACTGATTTTTTTTACAAAGGCTGACCACAGCTATAACAAAAGTTGTGTCAAATAAAAAATTAAAAGTATTAACTGAGCCCTTGGCATTCGACAATACTAATACAGAATGCAAAAGAATACTTAGACCATTAAACGTTAGATCAGCTCCTTTGGAAGAATGGATTCAGTATACTAATGGTGTTGAGTCTCTTAATGATACTAATGAGGCTTGGATAGGAGAGGCAATTCCCAGAGATGGAATAAGGCCCCTCTGGTACCAAATGTTTTAAATGTGGTACACCAGGTCATATAAGTAAAAACCCCTCCTTGCCAGAATAAGCAATAAAAGCTGAGAGTCCCTCTCAGATGGAAGGAAGCTGAGCAGCAAGGAAGACTCTCAGAAGAGCCGACCTCAGACCAGCTACCTGCAAGAAGCAGAAACCAACCAGTTGCATAAAGAGGTTTAGATCAACTGAGTCACTTGGAAAGAACACTCTCCAGCCTGTTGAGTTGCCTACAGGGTAGGCAGTGTTTCCAGGTTCTCAGCTTTGGTGAGCTGTCATGCATGCTGAGGGTAGGCTATGATGATACACCGTCTTTAAGTAATTTCTGCTCCTGTAAATAAGCTCTCACCCATATTACTGTAAGTAACCCCAATAAAACTTATTTACCAAGTTGGACTTTGGTGGTATCTGTATGTTGATCTGTCCAGGGTTCTCTATCTGGAGAGAGTAGATGTGTGTGTTTCATTTCCCCATGAAAAATTTTGTCACACAACAGTACCTACTGGGTTTTATAACTGTAAAATTCTATTTTTTTTCTTTGTAATTAGTAAGCATTGTGAGGAGCCATTTTGAAGGGCAATTATATTTGGTTTTCTAATATTGACTATGATGGACAATTTCCTAAAAGATAAATGTGCTAATCAGGACAAGCTAGATTATACTGAGATGATCTATGTAAGCCTGTGCTCTCTGGAAGTGAACTGAGATGTGTATGATCAGTTTGCAACACTCTAACCCTTTTTATCCAACTCCTGGACCCATTTGTGGGGGAGCAGGGCTGCCTCCCTCCAAAGAACATTGACTTACATTCTTTCAGGTCACATCACAATCAGCTATGGAACCTTGAAGGCTGTGAGTAGGGCAACCTCAGAGTCAGGCATCACTTGTGAGGCTTGCCTCTGATGTGTTAGCTGCATGGTTCAGGCCTGGTGTCTTACGGTGCCTAGGACAATCTGTCCAATTTCTAAGTTCTAGATCTTCAGCTGGTTACTGAGCCCTTGTGGGACCCTTCTGAGGAAGGAGTCCTAGAATTCCACGGGGTTTCTAGGACCCCAGTGAACTGCCACCATTTGATTATTTACCAATTGTTTCCCATTGTCAGCTCAGTTGGCTTCTTACTCTGTCTTATCCTGATGTCCAAAGTCAACTCTTGCTTATAAAGAAAAGCTATTATGAGCTCTTCATCCTGTGGACTGATAGGTTTCCAACCTTGAACCAACTTGTGGATTATACTGTTACTGGAATAAGTAATTCCTCAGGGTGACAGTAGCCCCAGAATACCCAGCCAGAGTCAGGCAGACAGTTGCATTCATTTGGAAATAGGAAGGCTATACCATACTGGGGAGCCAGCACCCAGCAAAGGAAGGCCAATTCAGAAGTGAGTCCATGTGGCAACCTACACAGTGTGAGATGGAGATGAAGCCTGGAACTTCAGGGCAAGGTCACAAACGAAAATACCAGAATGAAGTTGGGACGGACATCGAGTCTGAAGCTTTGGGACAAGGTAAAAAACTGAAATGTCAGGATGAGGGTGCAACAGATCTGGCGTTTGGTGAGCACAGCAAACCTTGGAAGAGGATACCTCAAGAACAGCAAGGCCTAGAGCTTCAAAGTCAACAGCCAGGCAAGGATAAGGTACAGGAACCCCAGGAAGAAAATCTAAGACAACTAAAGCCCCCAGAGTGGGCCAAAGGTTCACAGGAGCAGGCTGTAACTGGGAAAAAGTCTGGGGATGATGGCAAAGGTCGCAAGCGGCCCTCTTGCGACATGGAGGAATATGCTGAAAACCACCAGAGGCAAAAGTACCAAAGGTTACTGCAGCACCTTCCACCCAGTGTTCATATGATTTCTAACCCACAGAGGGCTCTCACAACCCTGAGGGATACTTTGAAGATCAAAGGTTGTGTGGAAGGGCACAATCATGCATCCAGAACAACTCAGTGTGATCCTAAACAATCTACTGTTGTTACCACAAAGGAATGTGTCTTACCAGACAAAAAAGTGAAGACGTGTACAGAGAACCCTTCTGATACACAGAAGAAAGATGCAGTAAACCTTGAAGGAAGACGGGAACAACACTTAGAGCCTGACTTGCTAAGAGCAGAGGCTCAAGTCTTCCTGCATAGTGGCAGCAGCAGGTCACTCCCCAACATGAAGCCAGTGGTTATAACAGAGAAAAAGCCTGTTACAAAACAGGAAAAGGGCAGAGTAACAAATGAAGTCCTTGATGTTACAGAGAACATGGAAAAGGAAGTAAGAAATGCACTAGGTCCAGGACCCCAGGAAGAAATCTTAACTAGTGCATTCAAATTGCATATTACTCGAGGAGATATCCACACACTAAAGAATGGTGAGTGGCTCAATGATGAGGTCATCAATTTTTACATGAATCTTCTGGTTGAGAGAAATAACAAAAAAGGGTACCCAGCTCTCCACGTGTTCAACACCTTCTTTTATCCTAAACTAAAGCATGGTGGCTACTGTTCTGTTAAACGATGGACTCGAGGAATAAAACTGTTTGAAAAGGAAATTGTTATAGTACCTATTCACCAGAAGGTTCATTGGAGCCTGATAGTAATCGACCTAAGAAAACAAAGTATTGTTTACTTTGATTCAATGGGACAGACAGGGCAGAGTATTTGTGAGACCATCTTTGAATATTTACAGAATGAGAGCAAGACTCAAAGGAACATTGAGCTGGACCCTTTGGAGTGGAAACGATACAGTATGACATCAAAGGAGATTCCTCAACAACTGAATGGAAGTGACTGTGGAATTTTCACTTGTAAATATGCAGATTACATTTCCAGAGACCAACCACTTACCTTTTCTCAGCAACACATGCCCATCTTTAGGAAGAGGATGGTGTGGGAGATCCTGCATAGTCACTTACTGTAACAATGTCCACCTGGTTGCTATGACACCCTGCACTTTTCCATCGATGTTTCTATATACCTCAAGCAAGATGGGTTGAAAAGATTTAAAACAGAAACTGAGCTGCCTGACGTGGATGAAGCCCACTCTCTTCAATGTAGTCCTGACCTGGGGAGTCCTGCCCAATGCCATCTGTAGCTGCAAGTAACAACTGCAAGCTTAGAAACAGCAATTCAACCCACAGAAGAACACATGTTCAGACAACATTGTTTTAGTGTTGGAGTTAGTTTTTGAGTTGTTTTAATGTTGGATTTAGTTTATGAATTGTTTTAATGTTGAATTTATTTTATCAATGGTTTTAATATTGCATTTAGTTTATGAGTTGTTTTCATGTTGGATTTATTTTGTTAATTGTTTCAATGTTAGATTTAGTTTATGAATTTTTTTACCTTCTTCCCCCACCAATGCTTGTTGATGTTTTCACTCACTCATTTGCAAACCTTGGCAGTTTTCATTTTATAATATTCTCTAATTGCCAACTCTGTTCCTTGTTTGAACTCTTTATTCCTGAAAGGAATGCCCATCACAATGTCATTCCCTGTTTAAGATCAGGAGGAACATCAGCAAGAAGAGGCAGGAAGTGTTGACTAGCATTTCTAATGCTGGAGTTGTATCTGTTAAATTGAAGCTGGAGGTGCTGGGTTTTTTTTTTAATGTATTTTTTTTAAAAAGCTTGAAAATAGTACAAGAAAGGACGATGAATTGCACAGACTGATGCTTTTCTGACCCATCACCCTCTACCAGACTTGAATATGATGCAGAACTATTGGGGAAAGCATCATGGTTACTTAAAGACACATTCTTTCCCAGAATTAAGGAGACTTGCCTTAGGTTTTGGAAGTTGATTAGAAGTAATTATAATGGTAAATATCCATATTATTATAGTGAAGCCAAACCTCAGCTTTGCTAGGACTATATTGAATTATTTGAAATGTTTGATTCAATAAGTGTTTTTTTTAAAATTTATTAGATTAACATTGCTGTATCCCATCCCCACTGTGGAAGTGCGGATGATTTAGGGTTGATACTGCTAATTATACAATAATCCATTTTGCATGTGATAAATTATATTTAACTTTTACAGTTGTGTTTATGCAATTTTCATTCAATAAAGTTTAAAGTTGTTGAAAGCATAATTTGCAATAAAGGAGAAATGAATAATTTTTGGTACATACTACCTACTAAAGGTAAACCTGTATTAGATAAACAATTTTAGCAGAATTGTAATCCCAAGTAAAATAGAAGAAGTAACTAAATGTCTACCAATAAAAGAAAACAAAACAATTGAAAAATACCAGGACAAGATGGTTTTAGCATAGAATTCTACAAGACTCTTCAAGAAGAGTTGAAGACAGTACTCCTCAAATTATCCCACAAAATAGAAACATAAAGAGCATTGCCCAGTTTTTTAAGAGGCCACAGTTATCTTGATACCTAACCCACATAAACACTCTACAAAGAATAAGAATCACAGGCAAATTTACCTCATGAACATTAATGTAAAAACTCTGAATAAAATACTTATAAACTGAATCCAATAATGCAATCCAAAAGATCATCCACCATGAACAAGTAGGGTTCATCCCAGAGTGCAGGGATGTTTTAACCTATGTAAATTTATAAATTCTATGCACCATATAAACAAATTGAAAGGCAAACACCAGATAATCATCTCATTAGATGCAGAATAGGCATTTGACAAATTGTAGCACCTCTTCATGATTAAAGTCCTAAAGTGATTAGAGGTACAAGAGACGTACCTCAACACGATAATGGCAACACTATGATAATCAACTCTGTAGCCAGCATTAACTTAAATGGGGGGAACTCAAAGCAATTCCACTAAAATTAGGAACAAGGCAAGGTTGTTCACTCTCTCCATATCTATTCAATATAGTATGTGAAGTCTTAGCTAGGGCAGCAAGTGGACTAGAGGAGAGCAAGGGGATACAAACTAGAAAGGAAGAAGTGAAAGTATCTTTATTTGCAGATGATATGATAGTATGCATAAGTGACTCTAAATATTTCCCTTGGAAACTCCAATAGCTCACAGACATTTTCAGAAAAGTGCGAGGATAAAAATTTAACTCAGAAAAATCAGTAGCCTTCCTATATTCAAAAGACAAATGGACTGATAAATCAGAGAAACAACTTCCATAAGAGCCTCAAAAATTATAAAATATCTTGGGGTAACTCTAACCAAGCAAGTGAACAACTTATAAATAAATCTTCAAGTCAAGTCTTTGAAGAAAGAAATTTAACAAGATATCAGAAGATGGGAAATTGAACAAGATATTAGAAGATGGAATGATCTCCATGCTCATGTATTGGTAGGATTAACATAGTAAAACTGGTCATCCTGCCAAAAGCAACCCCCAGATTCAATGCAATCCTTATCAAAATTCCAACACAATTCTTCACATATCTTGAAAGCAATTTTCAGCTTCATATAGAAACACAAAAATTCCAGGATATCTAAAAACAATCCTGGAAGTTTCCATTGCACTAGGTTTCTAGCTTGTCCCTAAGCTGTATCCCGCAATCCAGTTTTCTCTTCCATTACTCTCTCCCTCTATCCTCTCCACCTCACCTGATCCCTTCTCTTCCCATCCTCCCCACTGTACCCACCCACCTGCCATGTCTGTTCTATTTCCCCTTCCCCTCCTTGTTACTTAGCTTCTCTTGGTCTGTGGATTATAGCATCCAACAAACCAAATAATCGTGAGAAAATATTGAGTCCAATCGGCAAGAAAGAAGGAATGTATGAGCGAGAATTGTTGAGACCATGATTGGAAAAAGCACAGGGACAAAAAGCCAAACGAGTGGAAACACATGAACTGTGAACCAATAGGTGAGGAGCCCCCATGGAACTGGAGCAGACCCACTGGATAAGTGAGACAGTCGATTAGCTTGAACTGTTTGGGAGGCCCCCAGGCAGTGGGACCGGGACCTGTCTTTAGCGCATGAGCTGGCTGTTTGGAGCCTGGGGCCTATACAAGGACACTTTGCTCAGTCTGGGTGAAGGCAGGAGTGGACTGGACCTACCTGGACTGAATCTACCAGGCTGAGCTGATTCCCCAGGGGAGTCCTTGCCCTGGAGGAGATGGGAATGGGAGGTGGGTTGAGGGAAGGTGGGGGGAGGACGGGAATCCATAATCCATGGCTGATATGTAAAGTTAAATTAAATTATAAAATAAATAAAAATTTTAAAAAATGCTTTTTCACATCCAAAAAAATAAATAAATAGAAAGGAATTATGATCAAATTCTGACTGGAATAGTCTTTGAGGCTGTGTTGTCTGAGCCAGTTGCCTTGAAGCTGTTCTGGATGTTGGATCATCTGGGCCATGGCGTCACTGGAGACCTTTTAGGGGGTCTTGGCTGATCAAACCATATGAGCCTGGAAGCAATCCACAGGTTCTCATCTTCTGTGGAAGCAAAAAGAGAACCTCTTTTCCATAGCAACATATCCTTAGACAAAAATTTTGAAGTCAAGATACCTTTATAATATTGATTTAACTCAGCAGGCTTTACCATCAAATGTCTTTCTGCACTTAAAAATCCCAAACAACACAGTGCAGATTCTCTCTGTAATATTCATCTTTATGTGGCTTTTTTTTTTTTAAGCTGAGGATCGAACCCTGGGCTGTGTGCGCTTGCTAGGCAAGCGCTCTACCACCGAGATAAATCCCCAACCTTGTCTTTTATTCTTATTGTCCCTTTAAAGACTTTATTTTTAATACTATTTTTGTATAGCTGTATATACTCCTTTTCCTCTCTCTTCCAAGCCTACATACATTTTTTACACACAATATAAACTGCTCAGAGATTTATTTCATCTGAGTCTGTTTTATTGTGAATGTATGATTATTCTCTGACCAGGACAGATTTTAAACTGCTGACTCATTTCAGCTTCTCAACATAGTGGAGGTAATTCGCCTCCAGCTCTGGGAGCCATGCTCTCTGCTGACTTTGGAAGGCAGTGAGTTCATGCCTCCAGCAGCATGTAGCCCAGAAACCTTTTTGTGTGTGTGTGTGTGTGTGTGTGTGTGTGTGTGTGTGTGTGTGTGTGTGCACAGGCTTGGAGATTCTTCCACCGAGAATCCACCATGCTGCATGTCAAGACCACATGCCACAAACCCACAATATTGTAGCTCAAGACTGCAGGCCAAGCCTTGCCTGAGAAGACAGAACAAGGAAGCTGTTTATAGCTCCATTTTAGAATCTTTTTTAAAGCTTTGTCAGGTTTTGGGTAGAAATTCTTGCTCCATGTTGAACAGCCAAATGTAGTCAGAAGGGTTCTCCAGCCCTTTGAGGTCCCCACAGTCCTGTCGTCCTCTTATAAAACAATGACTCAGAAGTTTATATTAATTATAACTGCTTGGCCATTAACTTAGGCTTCTTACTGACTATCTCTTACATTTAAATTAACCCATAATTTTTATCTATGTTTAGCCATGTGGCTTGGTACCTTTCCTCAGTTTTGCCTTGTCATCTCGCTTCCTCTGTGTCTGGCTGCCGCTCCTGACTCTGCCCTTCCTCTTCCTGTCTCTCTCCTGGACTTCCTGCCTGGCTATAATTTGACTTGCCATAGGCCAAAGCAGCTTCTTTATTAACCAATCATAGCAACACATATTTACAGCATACAGAAAGATATCCCACAGCAGGTTTTTTGTTATATTTTTAAATTTTTAAAATATGTGCATCATTTATACTATATGTGTTTTATTAGTACTACATCATAAGTACCCTGCTTATATTCTGTATCATGTGTTTTTGTAAGGATTGTCTGCTAAAAATCAATGTACATTACTCTGTTGCTTTGTAGATCATTTCATTAAAGCTTACATGGCAGTTTGTTGTCTGAAAAACAATCAAAATAGTTGGATTCACTTTATTACTTAGATTAATGGAATTTTTTCCATTGAGACTTCTTATAATTTATCAATTTAGAGAGCTCAGGGGTTCTTTAAATTAGTACAAAAAAATCTTAGTTTGTCCACTATTTTCTTTAATCTAAAATTATTCTTGTGCTCGCTTTGGCAGCACATATAATAAATAAATTATTCTTTATCCTTTTAATATTCATATAACAGGAATTTATAAATTGCTACCAAATTACCCCTCCTAATGAATATTAGCAGATAAAATATATTCATTCTTCCACAATATAATGTGTCATCTTTGAAGGGGAAATGTATATCCATAAAAGGATTGCTTTATTGTGTTTTGTATTTTATTCACTTTAGAAGGTTTGATTCCTGGATAAAATATAAATAAATTTAGAAAATAAGATGAACTCTGCTGGTAGCTTTTAAATTCATTAAACGTCTAAGTAAGTAAAACACAAACCAGTACTAAATTTATATATCTTCTTGATGGGGGGTTGATATACTCAGAAGCGAAACAAGCATGTGAGAGACACTGTTAAGGTCAAGGCTTAAGACCTGGAGTGTGGGAACTTGGGTTGTGTACCTTTGTGTACACATGTGTAAATGGTTTTGTATTTGCTTGTCATCCTTCCCCCTTTTGAATTTTCATTCATAAATGAGAATATTAAGGGACTACACAGGTAGTTCAATGGTTAAGAGCACTTAGAACTCTTCTGGAGGAACCAAGTTCACCCCCTCATGACCCATGTCAGATGGCTCACAACCACCAGTGACTGCAGCTCCGGGGATGTGAGACCCTGTTCTGGCTTCTTAGGGCACACGTGTGGAGTACATTCATACAGACACACCTAACACATGCATTGAAAATAAAAGGTTGGTTGAAGTAATTGGTCTTTTTTTGGTGTGGTTTTTTATTTATTTATCTATCTATTTATTTATTTATTATTTATTTATTTTGGTTTTTTGATACAGGGTTTCACTGTATAGCTTTGCACCTTTCCTGGAACTCATTTGGTAGACCAGGCTGGCCTTGAACTCACAGAGATCCACCTGGCTCTGCCTCCTGAGTGCTGGGATTAAAGGCGTGCACCACAGCTGCCTGGCAAAGTGATTGTTAACATAAGACAATTATTAGTATGTTCACATTTATGCATGTGCCAAGACAGAGGTCAGAGGTTAACTTCTGCCATGTGGGTTCCAGGGATGGAACTTAGGTCATCAGGCTTGGTTATAAGCACCTTTTCCAACTAAGTCATCTCAGGAACCCATTTGTAGACTTTTTCATGGCTCCCTTTCTGATTGAAATGGCTGTTTCTCTTTGACATCTTTTTTAATTTAGAGTTGGGAAGGCCAGAACAATAAAAATGTAAAGATGTTTCCCTAGGAAAACTGTAGTGCTTTTCCTATATCAGTGTTTATTACTGGCATGGTACAGCTGAGTGGGCGAGGGCTTATATAGAGGACTTGTTGGATATATAGAGGGTAGACTGTGGTCACTTAGAAATCCATTCTTCTTGTGTGTGTGCCACACACACACACACACACACACACACACACACACATCCTAAATAAATAAATTAGTATATTTTTTAAAATCCATGCCTATCTAATTACTTACTTACCAAATCATTATGATTTGTTTTAGGTGCTTTTCTTTTGTGACAGCTTGCTTGTATGTTAAACCTTTTGGGAAAGAAGATGGATGTAAACAACTGAGTCTTGAGTCAGTTTCAAGAAGAGCATGTGTTTATCTCTAAATATGTATGTGTCAGATAGGTAGGTAAGGTAGATAGTTAGACAAATATAGATGTGCGCAATTGCTTTCTTTCCATCTGTATATATTGGAACATGAAGAACTCATGGGTATTCTGTGAGTGTGATACAAAAAAAAAAAAAAAAGATTAAGCAAAACCACAATTTTTCTAAAGAGAAGTGCAGTTTCCATAATTTCTCATAGAATAGACTCTCAGGTAGAGTTTACTCCTTGAACTGAAAAATAAAGAAGGACCTGGCAGTACTGTGTTTCCCATTTCATACTTTTGGGAAACTCTGAAGGAAAGAGAACTGGCCTGGGATTCAGAACACACACTAGCATGTTAACTTTATTGAATCAATACTTCCCAAATGTGTTTGAATTTTAAATCTTTTTAAATGGAGTATTTTGTGGGCTTTTATAAAAAACACTGGCTCAGAGCATTTTCTCATTAAAATTATTACAATTTGTACTTAATGTCCTCAGAAAAATTAGGATTGACTAAGTGTTTCTATACTGAAGAATTTGGAGTGTTTTATGGTATTCTTTACCCACAAACTGAAATACAATTTAAAAGCAAATATTTAAATATGCTTTTGACAGTCTCATTGTTTGCCTTATGGTAATGAAATGTAAATACTGTACCTAAATCAATTCAGTGTTATAAATTCTTTCTGAAGATGATGTTGGTTTACAATTCTACAAGTTAACCAAGAATACTTCCCTCTCACTCCAGGCTAGCTGGCGTCCCAAAGCCCTGCGCATGGACACTTAGGACGCTTTGCTTTACTCCCCATCCCCTTCCCCTTCTCCTTCCCTCCTCTCTTCATTCATTTTGATTTGGTCTAGTAATCTAGCATATTAAACATTTGTATAAACCCACAATTAAATTAAATGTTCTATTATTTATTTCCTGAACTAGATGATAAAAAGTATTTTTGATTTCTGTTCACAAGGAAAGAGAGTTTTCTGTAGCTCGCCATAGATATAATGGCAGGAAAATGTGATCTTTTTAAGTCAATATATGGTAATTGGGCAGGATTAGTTACAATTGTCATAAACAATAAGAATAACAATGAGATTTACTACCAGCCTGTTTCTTGCCCAATGTAATTGCATTTAACAATTATGCGTTGAAATGTGAATGAGGATGTGGAACTTTGTGTTGGACTGCTGACTCAGCTCTTTCTTCCAGGGATTCATTCCCAGGCCACCACACTGGAGACTCTGTGTCTCTTGTAATTGAACCTCTCTTTCTTATTTCTAACCAATTCATTTCTTTCTTCCCAAAGGAAATTTCAATCCTTTCTCTAACAAAAATCTCAATGACCCTAACTCTTTTAATTGAAGATAGATTTTTTTAAATGACAGTCTATGTTGATTATAGTTTCCTCTCCCCCAATTCCTCCAAAATTCTCCTTACTTCCCAGCCACATAAATCAGCATCCTTTATTTTTCTCTCTTATTAGGAAACAAACATAAAATTTAATAATAATAATAATGATGATGATGATGATGATGATAAATAAAATAATAATAAAATTAGAAAAAATAAAAACAAACCAGAATAGTACAAAGCAAACAGAAGAAAAGGAGCCAAAGAAAAAGCTTAAGAAACACACAGGAACACACACAGGTCCCATAAAAACCACAAAACTAAAAACCATAATATTAAAAGGAAAAATTCTAAAACAAAGACCATCAGAAATGCATTGAGTTCATTTTGTGTTGGTGTTGACCATCTACTAGGTAGCTGGGTGTACTACTTATCCTTAAGAGTGGTTTTTGTACCCAGTGAGATTCTGTTGGAGAAAACAATTACTCATTTGGGAGTACTTACTAATTGGAGATAGCTTCTGAATTGGGCATGTGAACCTGTGTCCCTGTCCCCGCTCAGCACAGGGATCTCAGTGGTCCGATCCTGTGTAGGCCCTATGTGTGCTGCCATAGTCTCTCTAGATTCTTATGGTTATCAGTCCTGCTGTAGTTAGAAGGCCTTTTTTCCCTGTGTCCATGCCCCTCAGGCTCTCACATTCTTCCTGCCTCCTCTTTGACAGGGTTCCCTGAGCCTGAGGGGACTGGTTTGATGGAGGCATCCCATTTGGGGCTAAGTGCTTCAAGGAATTATTCTTTGCACACTGCCCTGTTATGGGTCTCTGTATCTGTTTCCATCTACTTCAGGAAGAAGCTTCTCTGATGATTCCTGAGCAAGATACTGACCTGGGAGGATAGCTGAATGCCATTAGGAATCATTTCTTTGCTACATTCCTTTAGCAGAAGAGTAGAATATGTTTTCCCTAGGTCCCTGGCCTATGTGCTGTCAGGTTCTTGTCCATGTAAGTAGTGTCAGGGATGGGTTCCATTTCATCGGGTGGGCCTTAAGTCAAATCAGACATTTGTAGGTTACTCCAATAAATTGTGTCACTATTTGACCAGTTTATCTAGTAGGCATGTCATGTCACCATTATAGATAGAAGAGTTTGTAGCTGGGTTGGTGTTTACCTTTCTCCTTTGGTAGCTTGCAGAAAATACCAGTCAGGAGCAGGTGAAGGCTCTAGGTAGACACCAGCTTGACATCTCCATGGTCAGTGAATTCTGAAGATATTGTGCTAAGCAACAGGGCCTTGCTGTCAGTATGTGGAGAGCAACCAATAATCTCGGCAATAACCTACATTGTTTGGGATTTCCCTTGGGGCCCCTTAGTCAATAAATCAATTAGATATAATCCATTCCTAGAATTAGAGACCTTATTTGGGGATTAGAGATGTCCGGCAGGGGCTCTGTTTCCCACGCCAATTCCGTTTAGATTATATATACACATATGTATATATATGTATATATGTATTTTGTATATATACATATATAAACTTCGACTGTATTAGATTTCCATATGACCCCTCATTTGGCCCTTAGTTTTACTGTCCCTCCCCATATTTCCTCCCTCAATCCCCTCATTCTCCCCACTTTAACCCTGCCATTCTAGCCACCACTCTTCACCCATAACCATCTGTTCTACTTCCCCTTCCTAGAGTGATCCAGCCCTCCCATCTAGTCCCTTATTCTGTACCTGTTATATTGGATTACCTAAGAAAAAATTAGGCATTGTAAATATACAAGTATTTATGATGTTAAACAAAGAAGATTTTTAAATTGTCCTTATCTTTTCTATTACTCTGAAGAGACACCATGACCAAGTCAACTTATAAAAGAAAGTATTTCATTGCTGGCTTGCCTACGGTTTCAGAGGGTAAATCCATGACCACTATGGTGAGCATGACAGCAGGCAGATAGGCATGGTAGGAGCGCTGTTGGGAGCTCACATCTGGTGGTTGGGGTTTTTTTATTTTTTATTTTTGGTTTTTGTTTTGTTTTGTTTGTTTGTTTGTTTGGGTTTTTTTTTTTTTTTTGAGACAGGGTTTCTCTGTGTAGATTTTTCTTGTGGGTTGTTTTGTTTTTGTTTTGTTTTGTTTTTTGGTACCTGTCCTGTATCTTGCTCTATAGACCAGGCTGTCCTTGAACTCACAGAGATCCACCTGCCTTTGCCTCCCAAGTGCTGGGATTAAAGGCGTGTGCCACTGCTGCCCTGCTGTGAGTTCACATCTTATTTGTTAAGTGGAGGCAGAGAGAGAATGGGGAAGGGAAAGAGGGAGAGGGGAGATAGAGACAGACAGACCGAGAGAATGGAAAGAATGTGCACACTTGGGCCTTGGCCATGGCTTAGGCCTGGAATGGGTCTTTTGAAAACCTGTAACCCATCCCCAGTGGCACACCTCCACCAACAAGGTCACACCTCCTAATCCTTCCCCAAATTGTCCACCAAATAGAGAGCAGGCATTCCACTATGAGTCTTTGTAGGACATTGTCATTCAAACCACCACAGTCCTGTAAATTAACACTACAAAAATAATCAATATATAGATATTTAAGGTGCATTTTATAAAAATATGTATATGGCATTGATATCTAATTTTTCTGAATTGTTTTTGAATTTCTTTTGGAACTGTTCAAGGATACTTTATTTGGAGCACATTCTTTATATATATATAAAATTTTGTAGACTCAAGTTAAAAGCAAATTATGAGATGATGACGACAACGTGATTGACATTTAATATCGTTTGAGAGCAACCACACCCTTGAGCTCCAGCTGATGGCGTGGAGAAACTCACACTCCTACATGCATAGAAAGAACATTGGGCAAGTGTTTTGTACCAAAAACATATAGTTAAAAGATAGAGAGGTGGATCAAAAGGAAAGATTTGGTATTGTTGCATTTCTACAGATGTAACGTGATATTTTGAAGTAGTCTCGACAGCAGAACTTTATCTTCATTATACTGTGCTATTAGAAGTCAGGGACTCCCCATAGCACTCACGACTCTCAGCACAGCTGCAAACCAGCTACAGAAAGTATTTTAGGAGCGATAGATATCGAACAAATGTGGCTTGTCAAAGACACAAGGAAAACTGTCATTGCAGCATGTTCTACTTGGACAGCATTCTAAGAATAAAATTCCTGGTCATCGTATTAGTTCCCAGACAATTCAAAGAAACTTGTACAATACTCTATGTGCCTATGGAGGCTTGGCAAGGTTTTCAGTGATTGATCATGTTATTTGGTTTATATGGTTGGAAAATCAGTTTTTCTTCTATATGTGATTAAAAGTGGCAAGAATAGAACTCTCAGCGACGAGTTAGGAGGCTGCTGTGGTCCAGATGAGACGGAAAAAGAGGAATGTGTCTTCAGGACTTAAAGCTTGATACTTTTCAGGAGCAGGGAGGAGGGAGAAAGCATGGCCTTGACATCCCAACCAACAAAAGAACTGAAAATTAGCAGCGTTTCATGTGAGAATTGTAAGGTGATGAATTAAAATCTAATTTAACTCACTATGTTTTATAGGCCATACAAATCCACATGCCCTACAGAAATCTATATGTTGACCTAAATTTATGTATTCATAAATTATTAATGATTTATTGTAAGGTCAATGAAATTCTTTCACTTTAGTAATAGTTTTCTTCTAGCTGCCATGTTTTCTCTGTTCATTATTTCATAGAACAAGAAGACTTCTATGTTTTTAAATCCTGTGTAACATCATGTAACATCATAAAACCTTTTAATACATTGAATAGATAAATAGAAAATAAACAGTCAGGTTGTTCTTCCCTGGAGCTGTAGAATATCATTTCTCAAGGCTTCTTTTTTTTAAGGCTGAATCCTAATATCTCTAGAGATTAATAAAGGAGATGGAGATGAACATGCACAACTATAGAAATAAACAGACTTAAGTAAAAATAAAAGTTTCTTCCCCAAAGAGTTTCTACTGTGCCCCCTGGCCTCTCAAAAGGGACATATGTAGCCCCAAAGAGATTCTCTGACTGTGAAATCTCTGTTATTAAAATCATACGCCAGCACAGAACATGTTTTCTAACGCCAACCTACTGATCCTAACCAGCAAATGGTCATATTTAATAAACTACATTGAACTTCTTTCATTAGAATAAACACAAACACCATCAGAGGAAAAGAGGCATGCTTTGTGGTCACCTTGACACCTGTGTAATGGAAGATGAACCTTGGGAGTGTGCCAAGAGTCATTTTGAATTTGTGTGCTGTGATAGATGTTGAGAGAAGCAAATGAGGAAACTGAAACAGAGAATCATAGAAAGAAACTACCTCAGATAAAAAAAAGTGATCAGGAACACCTCTTAGAATAATTAAGCTGCATGTAAGCAACAAACAGGAATGTTTTTTAAGTGAGCTAGTCTAATGAAGATCTGTGCAAAAGCTGTGTTGGGACTGGCAAGGAGTTGTCATTATTTACGGACACATATATTGGATATCTGGACCTCTCTCTTTCTCTCCATCCCTCCTCCATTCCTTCCTCCTCTCCCCATGCCTCCTTGCCTTCCTGTGTTAGCATGAAGAGGTAAAACTGTACAGGTCACACAGACACTAAATGCCTGAGTTCAGAGGCTTGTGTTTTATTCAGTGTGCCTAGGGGGGCTTTGGCAAAATTATAAGTAGTTATCTTATTTGATTTATATTGTAGAAAATCAGTTTTTTCTTCTGTATGTGATCGAAAGTGGCCAGAAAAGAACTCTGAGAGGCGAGTTAGGAGACGGTTTGATTTGCTATTTGCCACCCAGGCAAAAGATACATTTACAAACTGTATTTCCTTAAATCTAAGTGGTTAAGAAGTTTGTTTTCTTGACTTTTATTCTAAAGTTAGGGAGCGTGTTTGTGTGTGTGTGTGTGTGTGTGTGTGTGTGTGTGTGTGTGTGTACATTCTTATGTAATACAGAGGAAATTTAAATAATTATTCATTTCAGTTTGCAAAAATACTTTTTGCTTTTGAGAGCTGGTTGTAAAGAAACTTATCTAACACTAATGTATTTTATGTTGGCAGTACTAAAGAGCAGGACTGTAGAATGCTTTAAAATTAAATGTCTCCTATATGTATGAATGTATGTAAAGCTGTATGCTGTGGATATCACTCTGTATAAATAAAATGCTGATTGGCATGTAACCAAGCAGGAAGTATAGGCGGGACAAGCAGAGAAGAGAATTCTAGGAACAAGAAGGCTGAGGCAGAGAGACAGTGCCATCTACCACCATGACAAGCAAGATGTAAGGTACCTGTAAGCCACAAGCCACATGGCAACTTATAGATTTATAGAAATGCATTAATTTAAGATAGAAGAACTAGATGACAAGAAGCCTGCCACAACCATACAGTTTGTAAGCAATACAAGTCTCTGTGTGTTTACTTGGTTACGTCTGAGTGGCTGCGGGACTGGCAGGTAAGAGAGATTTGTCCTGACCGTGGGCCAGGCAGGACCAGAACTCTAGCTACAGCTGTATGAGTAGTCAGTGGTATATTAAAATGATACTAAGATTCTGTTTCTTTTTCTTAAGTCATAAAGATCCTTACCTTAAAGGCTGGTTTTTAAGTGAATGTTTTTAAGGAATTTAAAACTATATCCTACAGTATTCTTGTTCACCAGGGTTTTACACTAATGTCCACATATTTAGTAAGCCTAATTGTGATTGGTTTTCTTCAGGGTTTTCTTTATTACATTTCTTGTGAGCATGGCTATATAGGTAAAGGTGTTTCCTTTCAATCTCAGCAAGCTTTGTATTTCCCATTCTGTTGATGGTCATTTATTTCTGACCATATGCCTGCTTTTACATATCTTTTTTCTATGATATTCTTTACTTCCTACAAAAATTGCCATTCTACAGCATGCCATTTCACCTTGAACTCATTCAGGCTAAGTACAAGCTTTTCCTATTAGTGCAAGGCACTTTCATGCTTTGTCTCTCCCATACTACAAGTGTTCCAGTGCTCCATCGCCTTTGGAAGTTTAGGAGACTGAACTCAGAAAGAGAATGATTTTATAGGAACATGAAGATAGGAATATGATAAAGAATTTGGTTGAGATTTTGTATGAATTTGAACTTTGAACTTTTCTGAAAACTGAGATGGAACTATAAATGTCCTCACGGTGCTGGGGAGATGTGTCTGCCATGTTTTAGTGGGTCAGATTTGTAAATTTGTTATATATCTGTCCTAGCTAAAGTTCATTTTCTTCTGTTCAGTGAAAAGAGATGTGTTACAAATCCCTGCTGTGTCAATAAATGTGCCTGGGGCTTTACAGTGCTCAGTCTGAAGCTGTGTTGTTAGATGAAGTGGTTTTCCTGGAGAACAGAGGTGCTGTTTGTTATAAACTAGCTCTGATTATTTCTTACAGCACTGTTTTATGTGGTGTTTATGTGAACACAGAACTGTCTTTTGTTAGGGTTTGTAGGGTATGGGTATATTCCAGTCCTAACTTTTTTTTTTTTACCTTTATATATAAGCTCACATTTTTGTCTCTGTAGATGTACAGCATTGCAATGTTTTGTTTTTCTTAAGTCTGATCGATTGGATCTTTGCTGACATGGGGGGATGGGCTGCCTCTCTTCTTTTACTGGTTCTACAGTCGAACACACTGTCTTAACTCTGCATGCTAGAAAGCCAATCAAGCCCCTCACTCCTCCAGACAGCACTGTTTCAGTCACTGGGAAAGGTTTTCTGGCGTGCACACTTAAACAATGATGCACTGTTACTTTCAGAAACCCAATAGAAGGTTTTCACCTGAATGTGTTTCACCACGATGTTAAATAACACATACATGCATCAAAACGTCACCTGGTAGCCTATAAATACTTTTGTATGTTTTGATGTACCAAATTATTTCTGTGACTATAATAAATAATGGTTAGTTTGTTATGGTTAGTTGGCACCTTTGGACAAACACTGTAGTCCTTTCTACCATTCTCAGGTACATGTTACCTGTGGCTAAAGTAACCATGAATTACATGACACTCATTTTTCTTGAGAATTCTTGAGATTTTTTGAAATTCTGTTATCAAGGTGTTTTCTATACTTTGTTTCTGATACCTGGAAAAATTTTACAGTACTATAATCTAGCAAAAAACTACAAATAATATAAGAACAAATCCTGTTAAAGAGACAAAGAGCAATTCTTAGCCTATATATTGTTAATGACTTATGAAGTAAACTGAGAGTGAATAAATAAAATAATGATTCCAATGAGACCGATTTCCTGGTTTAAATGTTGCAGATATAGTGAAAGAAAGTTTGGATACTATTGTAAATGATGCATGGAAAATAAGGAAAGATTTAAGCATTATAAAATCCATTTATTTGAATCCAGCCACAGTCAACTGAATTGTATGGCGAGAGTTTGATGAGGAATAGGTAGAAAGGAAATCATAGATTACCCAGAATAGTCACTAACATAGGTCTGTAAAACTAATAAAAATTATAGCCAGTTAAGTTATTCTTGATCTTGTATTTCAGAACTTAGTGTATAGATATTATCCCAAAATAGAAAAAAACATGTATACATGCTTCATACCAGATCTCATAAATTGTTGTCCAAACACTCTGGGCTTAGAGTACAGATCACTGTATTTATAAGACTTAAATCAAGTGCTATTATTATACTTCATAGAAAATTAAGGCTAACGCCTCTACTTATGAATATTCATAACCTTCAAGAAGTAGGAAAATTAGTAGCTATTGAAAGCTCGAACTTTTCATCATATTAAATTTTATTCATAATTAAGTTGTATGTTCATCTCACTTTAAACATGAAAAGAAAAAGACTTCAGTTCGTGAGATCAAAATCAATATTAATTTCCCATATTAAGCAACCTAGACACATTTCAACACAGGGCTAAACTTAATTTAAAAAAAATCAAGTAATTGGTAAATCTGTTACAGTTGTGTCCTCTTCTCTTAAGAATGACTTTTAAAATACCAAATTATTATCAGTTTTAGGTTAGTATGGATAATTTCTTAATCAGACGGAAGAATCGGTACCAAAGTGATGGTATAATACAGTGTTCACCCTCGTAGCTTGATAGTTTGCTGGATTAATGACTTCTCCAATTGAGTCAGCAGTACATGGTGCTGCTGGAAAGTGGGTGGCGTGAGCAGAGCCACAGACAGCAGCACTCTTCCACCCCAACTCCAGGGAGAGGCTGATTAGGCAACAGGATCCTGCCCTGGTGAAGTGCTACAGCTTGGCAGGCGTGAGCATCAGAGATGCTGGAAATTCTGAGTCATCCTTTTGGGGTTTCTTTTCTTGCATGAAACCCACAATAAACCAGAACATAGACCAGAACAGAAAAGGGAAATGAGGAAACAGAAAGGGAAATGTCATAACTATAAGACGTATCAGTACTCAGCTCTTTGATCACCCTCTTTGTCTGTGGGAGTATGGGTTCGGGGATAATTGCATTTGGCTTTCAGTGTCTTTGCTATGATAGAGGAAATTTAACTTCTTCTCCTCTCTCCCATAACATAGTGCAGGATTATTCTGACCAAATGATGCAAAGAAATTTAGTTTTGCCTATAATACTTTAGTCTGATATACTCATTAATGGAAGAATACTAGAAGGCTTTAAAAACTCTAATGGGATTTTTAATTTCATTATTTCAAGTCAGCAATTTTAGTTATTTGTTCTAGTGTACAAACAGCGGCTACACATTGTTCCTGCTGATTGCTTAGGTCTTGGAGTGAGGATAAATAAAGAGTATGGGCAGAATTCCATTTATGAGCATCCTGCAAGCACTGTGACAGCTTCGACACCATATTCGACACTGAGGGCCGCCTAGCTTTCTAATGCATATTTCAATTAGCTAAAGGATACGCAGTTATAGAAAACACTTTTAATACAAAGTAGGACTCATGTTTTAAGGAAACTATAAAGAGTACATTTACCTATTTTAAGAAAGTCATAAGCTGCATGTCAGACTGGGGACATGGTACCAACTTAGTTGTGGCTATCAGGAAGTTTAATCAAATGGTTCAGTGCTGGGTTTGGAAATGTTATAGGTAAGGCAAAAATGTCATGAAAGATTCAGAAACATGGAAATAAAAAAAGAAATATGTGTAAGGAACAAGAAATAGGTTAATTTGTAGCTGAAATGTAGGGCATAATAGTAAGGGTAAGAGAGATGAAATCCAAGAGGCACTTATGTGCTCATGTATATACTACATGCACATGCTGTAGAAGATTGGCCTAATTGAGCCATAGAAATACCTATATATTATAATAGAATAGCTTAGAGTTAATACTGAATGATAAAATTGACTTTTGTGAAAAAGCTTTTGAAAAGTACATGATATATTCTGTGTCTTACTAAGCATATTGTGTATTCTTCTTTCTATGACTGTCTCATGAATCCTTAAATATCCCTCAAATATTTTTGAAGGGCCAAGAAAATTGTTGGTAAATCAAAGGATCTTAGTGATATCTCCTCTTCCTTTATTCTCAACTCAGGTCAACTTTTCACCATTTTGCTTATTAGAAAACTACTTGCAAAACTTCTCTTGAAAAGCAATATTCTAACAATGAAAAAAGTTTGAATCTAGTAAGGAAGTTTGTGTGTTGTCCACTAAGACAGTATTCGTTCAGTCTGAGCATTCTATTTCTTTTAACATGGACACAAACCACCTGGATCGAGGGATGGATTGAAACAGAAACACGTGGATGTATAGAAATAGTAAAGTATGGTGTGGCTGTTTGAATGAAAATCCATAGATATAGGAATAAGATAGTACCTGTTACAATATGCTCTGCTTTTAACCATTTATATTTTGGAGAAAACAGTAATCTTTCTTAATGCATAGATTCACGTTTGCTAACTAATTTCCTGGTTTGTTGGAAAAATCAATACTGAAAGTTTTTTATGTATTTAAACATTTTTTTAAAATACTGCTTTTTGAGGTCTATGAAACTATGAGTACTTATAATATGCCATGTTCTTTATAATAAAAGACTCATTAAATGTGTTTCAACTAAGCTTCAAGTACAGAAAATGTTATCCTCGGGTTTTTCAAATTAAATGGTGAAAACTAAAATTTATTCAAATAATCTACAAACCACTCATTAAAATTTGTATTATATAATTATATAATCTTTGTTCAGTTTAATCTTAATTCATAATTAGTTCTGTTAGCTAATATTGTCAGCATACTCCCAAAATTTTATTTGCTTCTCTATATTTCCGTATGTGTGAACTCATAATACCAGAACCTCATTTTCAATTTCTTTGCACATGGGGCAGATCTTTACGTAATACTACCCTTAGAAATATATTTAGAAAGTTTCAGCAGGCTGTTCATGGCACCCCATTAATTTAATAAGTGAAATTATCAAATCTTAAAGTTACCTTGGACTCCATAAGGCATTCTTTAGTATTTGCAACATGTGACTTTCACGTGGCTTTTGAACAAAAGAAAAATATATTATAGTCTTCTAGAAAGTAGATTGAGGTTTTAGTTAGAAAGGAGTGAATTTTCCACAACACACAGTGATCAAAATCATTTCTATCATTGGCTGGCTATGTGAGAGAACAGCAAGTTATTACAAAATTTGAAACCAAGTTTATGTTATAGGTCTCTTAGAGAAAAATTAGATATTCTTTTAAGCTCAATCATATGTATCTTCTCTTCATATACTCTGCAATGTATAGCCCCTATGAATGAAATGTAAAATGGTATTTTAAATATTATGGTGATAAAAGCAGTAGACCATGGATCCCCCCAAATCCTTAAAGGTGAAGTCATATTGGCAACTTCCAGGACTAGGAGAACATCTGTTTGATTTGCACTGTGAAGAGAGGAGGAGAGACAGTCCCACAGAACAGGGTCGTGTGAGCCAAATCAGGATTTCCTCTGGGAGTTTTGTAGCTCTCCAGGCTTGATATCCCAGTAGGAGCTGAATAGAAGGAAGAGGTGTGATTTAGAAATATGTAACAGAAATTTTCCCTTGGGCAACACATACATTTTCACATTTACTCGGTGTGACTTTGTACCTTTCTGCATTACAAAGAGTAATGCTTCTACTGTCCCTAAAAAAAAAAAAAAAAAAAAAAAAAACTAAATAGTCAAAATCCAATTGCCTGGAGTCTGTGAAAATGTGACTTTCTGTGACAACATGTGAAAGTGTGGTGACAAAAGAGTAGTTTTCGAAGATCACCATGACAGTCATTAGAGCTTGTGATTGCTACCTTGTAGGACAAACTAGATTTTCAGCAATAAATAACTCAAGGATCCCATAGTTCAGAGTATCAGGATGGCCCTAAATGAACTCTAAGTGTGTCTGTGTTAGAGGGAGGAAAAGACAATTTCAGATGGGATGAGAAGGAGCCACAGCACAGGAGGACAGAAAGATGCTGAGATGGATTAGAAGAGCCCACAGCACAGAGGGACAGAAGATGCTGAGATGGATGAGAAGGAGCCCACAGCACAGAGGACAGAAGATGCTGAGATGGATGAGAAGGAGCCCATAGCACAGAGGACAGAAGATGCTGAGATGGATGAGAAGGAGCCCATAGCACAGAGGACAGAAGATGCTGAGATGGATGAGAAGGAGCCCACAGCACAGAGGACAGAAGATGCTGAGATGAATGAGAAAGAGCCCACAGCACAGAGGGACAGGAGATGCTGAGATGGATGACAAAGAGCCCATAGCACAGAGGGACAGAAGATGCTGAGATGGATGAGAAGGAGCCCATAGCACAGAGGGACAGAAGATGCTGAGATGGATGAGAAGGAGCCCACAGCACAGAGGACAGAAGATGCTGAGATGGATGAGAAGGAGCCCACAGCACAGAGGACAGAAGATGCTGAGATGGATGAGAAGGAGCCCACAGCACAGAGGACAGAAGATGCTCAGCTGCTGCCTTCGCACATTTAGAGAGGCGGCTTGAGAAAAGCCATGCAAGAACTGAAACTACACAGCAGAAAAGCCAAGGAGACTGGTTATCCCACAGAACTACCGTTAAACCATCATTCTGTCCACACCTTGATTTTAACTGTGTGAGCGTCATTTCAGATGTGACTTTCAGAACTGTGTGGAACATGTTCTGTTGATGAAATCCTCCACTTTGTGGTCATTTATCCATAGCTATCCAATAGACATTAGGAATTAAGTTCCCACAATCATGGGGAAGACTGGACTAGGCTCTAATTGCTGTAGAAATGATCCATTTAGTCTGCCAATAGAACATGAGAAGCTGTAGTTTAAGCTAGAAAGTCCCTCTGCATGACAGCCTGAGAATTTGTGAATGGCCACAAGAGCATATATATAGTCTGTCCACCATCTCTCCACATACAGAACTTATCATCACAATACGGTAATAGCACAAACACTCATAGACTAATGGAAGGGAATAGAATGGATGACCCAGAAAAACAAACGAGCAAAAAACCTTTTCTAAAGTCTACAATATATAAAAGACTACAAAAATTAAAGAAAAGTATATTCAAGTCCTCCAGTCAATAAATAAGCTGTTGAACTGTGGAGACAGTATTCAAAACAAGTAACATAAATGGCTAATAACTATTTGAAAAATCATTCAATGTCTTTAGTTATCAGAAAAATGCAAATGAAGTGTTCTGGGACTCCATCTCACCCCAGTCAGAATGGCTAACATCAAGAAGACAACAAGGATTAGCAAGTATCTGGGAAAAAAGAAATACTTACTAACTGATGGTGGGAATTAATCTGTGCAGCTACTGTGAAAAACAGTATGAAGTCTTGTTTACAAACTACAAACAGGGAATGGAGAGATGGCTCAGCAGTTCAGAGCATTGACAGCTCTTTCTGAGAACCTGGATTCCATCCCCAGCACCCACATGACAGCACAGAACATAACTGTCTAGAACTCCAGTCCCAGGAGATCAGACACCCTCTTCTTGTCTCCATGAGCCCAGCATGTATATGAGGCACAGTCATGCATGCAGGCAAAACATACATTCACATGAAATTTAAAAAAAAAAAAAAAAAAAAAAGCTTAAAAAAGTAAAAGCAGAACTACCTCATGACCCAGCTCTAACACTTCTGCATATGTACCCAAAGGACTCTTAAGTCTGTCTAAAACATCCTTTACACATGGATGTTTACTGCTATCCTAAAAATAATAAGTGGGACCCACATAATTGCCTGCAAGCAGACCATGCTGATGTCATACGTGGGGCTCTTATTCTTGGGTTTCTAAAGTACAAATAATATAGGTAGTTTTAAAAGCCCACAATACAAGAAGTACCAAGTGAGAAGTAAGTTAGTCTTCACTGAACCTTCCTCTGAACCTTTATCTAAATGTTTCTACTGAATTTGCTTCTGTAATCTTTATTAAAGTATCGTTCCAATTGAAGACACTATGTGTTAATGTGCTAAAGTGGGGTCAGGAACTACTCAATGATGCTGACCCTTTCCCCTGAGATACTTTAATACACAAAAATTTCAGTTTCCATGACAACAAAATATCTTGTATGGATTTCCCATGACACAGGATATTTGTGTCTCTTCTTTTCTTTACTTTTCCCTAATTGTTCCTCTGTGCCCTCCATACCCCTCAGAACTTACCTGAGGCCCCTCACCCCCTTGCTTCTTCTGCTTACCTGCCACCACCTGGGTCACCTGCAGACCAGCCCTTACTCAAGCATCCCTTTGCCCAGAGCGCTCCTCTGGTAGACACTCGCTGTCTCCTTTTCCTGTCTCAGCCTACACTTCACGCTCGCTTTGAAACCGCCTTGGCCATAGCAATATTGTAACCTATCCCATCCCAAGGACTGGGTTTCTTACCTTTATTTTTTTCCTCTCTGACCGTACCAGTTTCTAAAATATTATGTTAAAATTCATGTGATGTACCTTCTCCACAATATGTGTTACATGAAGACAATAAGTTTTATGCACAGTTTCCCGCTGATAGTTATCTGAGTATAGAATTTCCAGACACAGTATGTCCAACTAAGATCATAATCTTAACTGAAACATTCCCCATTAATGTTACTTAGTCATTATTTGATGATCATTCTTTTTCCACATACATCCTTTTTATTCTCAAATATTATAGACTTTTCCTTTAGAAAATGTCAGTGTAATCTGTTTCTTTAAATATCATAATCATAGTATATGGCATGAAGCACTTTAAAAACTTGTGCTACTCAAATAAGTAAGAAGCCTAACTCTAAAAATAGATAATGTGGTATCCTCTAATATAGCTTTGAGTTAATCATAGATTAGTAAAAGAAAATCACTTACTATGTAAGAAAAATGTTCCAGTTTTATGTGAAGTTGATGTATGTTATGGTCTAGATTGTCTATATTCATAATAAAAAAGAAACTACTGACTACTTAAATTTCAATATAAATGGTATGGATGATAATGGATTTTAATGGACACTATTAATGACTGTAGTACACTGATATTAGTTTCACTTCATTGTTAAGAATTGCAAAATTTACCACAAGTTTCATCAGAAATTCTGTAATGACACAAAAAGTACATCAAAAAATGTCCTGCTCAAGCTGAGTCTGTATCTCAATGGTAGCAGTGCAAGGCCTTGGGTTTAATCCCCAGTACTGAAGACAAAAAAAGATAAATGAGTAAAAGTGATGTATAAAACCCTGGAGCCGGCAAGACAGCCCAGCAGGTAAAGATGCTGGGCAGAAAACCCTGACGAGTCGCAATCACTAGAACCACTTCAGGGCCAAAGGAGAGAACTGACTTCACAAAGCTGTCTGATGGCCTCACATATGTACCATGGTATACATATGCCAAGTACACATCACACATCATTTAAACATACATAGCACCAATCATTCCCAAACACGATAAAAGCCTCTAGTTGCGTTTCTCACTTGTTACTCTGATAAATACTGTAAGCCCATTGTTTTCTATGAGTTTGCCTCTATAAACCTCAGGGTTTTTTTATATGCTTCAGGGAAGTTTTGAATACATTTGATAATTTTATGGCACCTACCTTATATTAGATAATCTAAGGACTAAAGGTCTGGCATGAAAAGGAAATCTTTCTTCCTTGACTTGATGGATTTTGCTATATATGACAGACTTTGAAGCTGTGGTTAAAGTATGAATTTTGAGATTTTCCTTGAATTTTGTTGGAATCTCAGTGTGGGCCAAGTGCAGTGGTGTGTGTCTTATGGTAGGGAAGAGAGGGATAATACAAAGACAGAGGAAAAAAAAAAAAAACAGTGTGATTAAGTGAGCAGAGTATGCAGTGGTGTGTGTCTTATGGTAGGGAAGAGAGGGATAATACAGAGACAGAGAAGAAAACCCCAGTGTGATTAAGTGAGCAGAGTATGCAGTGGTGAAACTCCAAGCCAAGAAATGCCACAACTCCATAAGCCCAAAGCTAGAAGAACAGGTTGTCTCCTTGTAGACATAGAGAGAGCACAGCCTTTTTATTTGACAGCTTTATTTTGTTCAAGAATAGGAATTTTAGGTTTTTGGAATACAGAACTATGAGAGAGTAAACCTGTGTTGTTTTAAACCACTGAGTTTATGATAGTTTTCTACACAATTCATAAACATCAAATAGAATGACTTTAATGACAGACACAGATAAAAATACTACCAGTTTTAGTGAAATGAGTGTGTGATTGGAATGTGGGGAAGAAACACAGGGTACAGGAGATGTCCTAAATCTGGTAGTCTGAGTTATATGAAACTACTTAGAAAGTCCAATCTGATCTCATAGCAGAAGTAAGAGTTTCCTAAGCAAGCATGAGAAGTTGCAGAATTAAAACCAAATCTGGGCTACTTAAATAGTACAACACTATATTTTCCATGTTTATTGTAAATAGGAGAAAGTTTAAGACCTAAACCATATTCATTGATTTCTAAACTTTCATTAGTCATATTCATCAATGGTATAAGCTGTTTGTTTGAAAAGTAACATCACATATGGTAAAAGAATATTCCACTGTTACCCCAGAAACGACCATCATTTTACGTTGTTGACAGTTTCCTAGGATGTTAGAGAAGCAGGTTCACAGAAATGTGAAGTGAGCTTCTCAAAGACACCATATTTTAATCAGTCAAAGGAATCAAGACTTTTTTCTGTCTATGAACATCACTAAAACCTGAAATTCTAATAAAATTTTGGCAGTGGTGCTAATAAAAATATTTCCCATTTGTCCCTTTTTTCACTGAGAATTTTTGCCTGATAATTTTTAACAAATTGAAAAGTAGGAAGAAGTCACTTTCCTGTGTTCTTTTTTCAAAGTAGTAGCAAAGATAAGTGGAGAAAGCTGATGTACTGCAGTCCCTCATGTCACACAGCACTCCAGTGAGATGTGAATCGTGTCGTCAAGGTGAATTTGAGCAAATTAGAGGACAGGTGAGAAAAGACACCATAAGGAAAAATGAAGATGGACTATGATGTGAAGGCTTCAGTGGATTGGCTGTGAAAACAAAGATGAAAAGACAAATAAATTATGTAAAGGATGATTATATTTCATCCAGTGATAATGAAGGAAATAAAAAGACAACTGTTGATTTTCTCTCTGTACCAAGAGCCAAGCAACAGAGCCAGCCGATCAATAAATCTGCAAAGCTCATTCCCACATCATAGCATTAGATGTTATCCAACTTTTCAATTTTGTAGGGAAAGAAGCCAAATACTTCCTAGTATTTCCCAAACTACTAGAAAATAAACATTAAAAGTGATGTTTTATCCATATGTACCAGTGTTCTGTGGAAGCCCAACACTTGCTCTCTTTCTAAAAATGCCCAGCTCACCTGAGAGCCTTGGAGCACACAAGACCATCCCAGGCTTCCCTGGCTAACAGCCCAAACCTTTAGTAAATTAAGCAATGTCTACATCCCAGTTACATGCAGGTTTGCAAGCTCAGCCCATCGGGGAGGCCTCCCTTCATGTTTTATTCTGGCAGAGGGTTTTCAGGGATAATTGCTTCCATCGCAGGCTAAATAAGTTGGCTATTAATGCAAATGAATGTAGAACTGCAAAGGAGATTATAATTCATGTAGACAGATGGCAATTTCCTGTCTGCTTCTGTGTTTGCCTGCTTGCTTTTATGAACTGTCCAAGAGAACTCTCTTATTGATAAAACTCTGTAAATGTTTTATTTTTATGCACAGCAATTTTGCTGGTGAAGAGTAAGAATTTACCCTCTCATTTCCCTCTGATCATCCTTCCCTTTTTCCCATGGAATATATCACTTGGACTTTCTAAAATAAATAAATAAATAAGTAGGAAAATGTTCTTACATACTCGCCTGTAGGAAAAACATATATGCTGATATTTGCTTGTAGATAGATTTATTTTAAATATCTCTACTCATATTTAGAATCCTGTATTTAGAATATATTCCTAGTATACTCACCTGTAGGAAGAATACATATGCTGATATTTACTTATTGAAAGATGTACCTAAATATTTTTAAAATCTTTACTTCTTGTTTTATTGTAAAATAAGATTCCTATAACTATCCTAAGATACACTTTAACTTTTAGTTTCCAAGTTATGTGTCCATGTATGTTGTTACTTTTTGTTTAAAGAAATGGATACATTTCCATTAGTTTTCCAAGTTCTTTAGTAAGATGTACCATAGGCTATTTTAACTTTTTAATGGATTAACTTGTCTCTATCTTAATTTAACCTATACTACCCTAAGCCCAGAAACTTAAATCATCCTTGAACTACTTACTCCGCAGATCTCCACTACACACACACAAAAAAAAACTTATTTCTAACTTCACCATTCAGGCTATAACAAAACTAATATACTTTAAATATACCAACTTAATCAGCTAATATATCAGTGTCAAATTTACAGAAATAACAGTTGATCTTGGGTAACTGTTTAAATTTATTTAGTGTTTGTTTCTTTGGAGAGGCTGGAAGTCTAGGTCCCTGGTAGAATGCTTACCTAGAAAATGAAAAACCCTGGGTTTGGTCCTCAGCCCATAAATAAAATTTTCAGTAAAGATACAGGGAAAATTAAAATGCATACATCAATATACTTTTAATATATTAGATAAAATTGACTTTTGCAATAATCATGAATGTTAGTACTTGGAAGTGGGAAATCCAGTATGTATTTAGAAGGTCAAACATGCCCTTGAATTCCATGTGTTGATGCCAGTGGCCTATGTCTGTGAGTGACTTTGTTTCTTCCAAAGATGGAATTGGGGGTTAAGGTTGTGGCCTTTTATTTAGGATAGTCATCTTAGGGATGCAGGATATGCTGATTTTTGAAGACAGGGTCTTACTCTGTAACCTAGACTTCATGGAATTTACTATGTCATTTATGCCTGCCTCAGGTTCACTGAAATCCTCCTGCCTCAGGCTCTCAAGTGCTAAGATTAAAGGCATGAACCATCATACCCTGGTGAAAGTATTTTGATAGAGTCAGTTTATTTGTTGTTATCTAAATTTAAAAGAAAAAAAAGGTCTGTTCCATAGAAGCAGCATAAAAATAATTTACAGATAGAATTATTGAAGACTCATAGATTGATGGCCATTACGGCAGACTTGTAGGAGCAGCCCCACACACACACACTCACCGCTTTCATAGGTGACGTGGGAACCCTTCAAGTGAGTCTTTTAAGAAGATATTACTTAAATGACATAGTTGAGAGCCACCTCCTTTAGCTCATTGATGTTTCCTGGTCTTTCTGTTGTAAGCCACAGTCAGCCTCTCCCTCCTACAGTGACTCTGGATCTGTGGTTTCAGGAGCTGTGGCCTCGCTTATTGTCAGCTTGATTCTTTTATTCCTGCAAGCTGTTCTCTGAAGCTTCCATTGTATGTGTTCTCTGTATTAGACCTTGTCTCCCTTCCTGAGGTCTTTCTAACAGGCATTTCACATGGAAAAGTCTGGATAGGGAAGTCCACATAGGATCTGTGTATTATAGTGTCATCACAATGTCGACTCTTTCCTTCTGGACTGGAACATAGTGTTCTCCTTGATGTTCAGCTGTGACAGTTGTAATTTTGTGACTGTATAACATGACCTTTTACTTCTATGGATTATATTGCTTTTGCTGTCCTACAACTAGTTCTTAGCAGTAAAGAGCTTTTAGTCTGATTTTTAAACAGTCTGAAAAGTAATAGAAAGCCTGAAGACGCATACTTAGTGTCCCTGGTAATCTGACAGTAATAACAACCTTCTCCTTTTAAATTGCTTTTCTCCATTTCCAAAGAGTTGATGAGGAACCCCTGCTGCTGTTCCATGGGAATGTGCTTCACAATTAACAATATGCTGTTTCTGATGTCAGCAGATTCTTAAAATCATTGATGGCATAAATCTGCATGTTAATCAGGAATCAGATCATTATGGGTATTGAATTGTTTGAAAATGCTCTTGTTTGCTTTGTTTATCAAGACATAATTAACATAAAGTGAAGGCTTTGCTTCTTAAGTATGTGGTTCTGTGAGCTGTGGCACCTTAGCAGACGGGCATTTCCATCGCCACAGACATTCGCCGCCTGCTCTTCTGGAGTAGGTCCCACCTGATCCACAGCGCTGTCTACCACTGGGGACTTTATAGAGCTTGATTTTGTCATCCTCAATTCAAACAGGCAAAGTTCTGATTTTCTTCTGATCATCTTATCAGTAAATGACAATAAATGACAGATCCAAGATAGTAACACAACTTTATCTGATTTGAAACTTCATTCTTTCCTAGGAATCTTATTTAATTAAAAGTGCTAAGTCTAGAGCTGGAGAGAATTTTCAGAAGTTAAAAATGCTTGCTGTTCTTGGAGAGGTTGAGAGTTCAGGTCCCAGCATCCAAAAAGTCCAAACCTGCCTCTAGATCCAGCTTGAGAGGATCCAGAGCTCTCTTTAACCCTCTGATGTCACCTGCATATACACTCATATACTCACAGAAACACACACATGGAAACAGAAGTTAAAATGAAGTACTTTTAAAGTGCTTTTGTCAAAATTAACATTTTGAGTAGCCATTCTGCTAAGATCTAATTTCTACATAAATGATAAACATGTAAGTTTTAATACAAACAAAATAAAACCTAAAATTATAATGTCTACAAGGTTTAAACAAGGTAAAGCCAAAATAAGTGCTTTGGTCTCAACAATGAACTGTCAAATAGGGCAACTTAGAGATTATGATTGGGCACATGAGGGGAAGACTAACATCAGACCCCTGAGTATCCTAAGAGACACCTATTGGTGTCAATAGAAGTAAAAACAGATGTCTATTGAGGAAATCCACAGGTCTCCCAAGTAATAAATTATCTCAATGTTGTCAAATGTTTCCAGAAAATTAAATGAATAAACATTACCAACTTATTCTAGAAAACTAGCATAACACTGATTGCAGAAACAGACAAAAGTATGTGTGTGTGTGGGGGGGGGGGCAACACACAGAAAATCACAAGCCACTATTATTCTAGAACATAGTTGAAGATTTTCAAGCGATAAAAGCAAGCTTACTCTAGCAGTCATTTTAATTATTACAAATGAGGGGAGGAAGGGGAATTAGAAGAGTGGTAGGTCAAAGGTACTAAGTTTCAGCTTAAGTGAGGTCTAGGAATCTCATGGACAATAGAATTATTAGTTAACCACAAAAAAGAATCTCTTTGAGGTCTTAGGTATGTTTATTGGTGTAATTATGATATTTATTTATTTATTTCAATATCAAAATCAGACACCCTTCCCAAATCCATCCCCTTTCAATATCCAACAATATCCCACCAACTTTGTGGACTTTGATTTTAACCCTTCAACAACAAATTGTGAAGCCTGAGCCTTAGATTAAGCATGTTCCTAACTAATTCTTACAACTTAAATTAATCCATATTTTTCAGTCTATATTCTTCCATGTGGGTCATTCCTCATCTCTGTACTGCCCATCCAGTGTCCTCCACATCTGGCTAGTGACTTTATCTTTCTTCTTCCCAGAGTTCTCTCTCTGCCTGGAAGTCTGCCTGTTCTATTGACCATTCAGCTCTTTATTAAACCAATCACAGTGGCACATCTTTACTCAGACTAAAGAAATATTCCACAACATTTCTCTCTTTTTGTTTAAATGCAAAAAAAAAAGGTTTTAACTCTAACACAGTAAAACTTTCTATAATAAAAACAATTATCAGATAAGAATTGCATTCACAGTGTATTTTGATGTGCTGCTTTTCTTTGTTTTAAATATTCTCTTTGAAACACAAAATTGAATTCTTAAAAGACTTTTCCACTAAATAGATAATTTCATTTGTCACATGGCACTCTAACACTTGAAGGAAGCAAATTGCTATGTAAATAGGCAAAGAGATTTATTAAACACAGACTAGTGGTTCTTAATGCTCTAAGGGCTGATGCTATAAAGGGTGGGTATTTCCTGGCAGAGTTTACATGTGTTTATTTATTTTCAGTAAGTCAACATATATATGTATGTGTGTGTGTGTGTGTATGAATATCTATACATATATATAACAGATATGTTTTATATATATAGTTAACATTTCAACTATATACAGAAGTAAAATACCTGTAATAATCAGTACCAAGCTGATAATCTGAGATATTAAAAATGAATTTTGTCTTAACTGTCATTAATTATATAGGTGAGAGTTTTGTGAGCACTAACTGTTTTCGTTTTGTTCAAAATAGGGTAATATACTTCATCAGTATAACATTTACTAATGAGATGGCAACACATGCCTACCTCAAAGATATTTTATTGAAAACACAATCATTACTTACCTTGTCACAAATAGAACAAAGCAAAACAGCACAAGCAGAGTTGCTGTTTGAACATCTCCAAGTAGCAACTTTTAAATTTTCTATGACTTCTTGGTGGACTGTACCATATGGCTTTGTCATAAGTCGACCTGTTGCTAATAAAGTAGGACTGATGTGTAATTAGGTTTTCAGTGATTCATCTGTGAAACATGCTGGATTATTTTACATGGACGCATCTGGTACACATGTGTACAGTGGTTGTTCTGTGGTGACTGACAACTGTATTCTTCTCATAAAGTCCTAGATGCACAAACGTGAACTCTTGATTTCTCAGAGAGACAAAAATATTGCATTCATAAAATTTGTACCTTAGCGATTGTTGAATGTAAAATTTATTCTGATACATGCATTCACACACAACACAAAATTTGCACTGTTCCTGAAATTTAATGTAAACATTTCATGAAATGTTTTTCTATCGCTGAGCAGATGTAGTGAAAGCACCTTGATCTTTTGGTATTCATTCATAGCATGACATCTGTTTTGGATTGTAACCTCAAAGAAGGCAGTGACCATGTCAGTTTTATATTATGCAGACAACATCCAGTAATGCATAATTCTCCTTTGAATGTTTGCTAAGTTTTTGTCAGTCAAGATGGAGATGTTAATGACTTTTAAAAATAGCATTATAACCTGACTATAAGCACCTTTTGCATTAAAGGGGCATTAGCAGTATAAATGGTCCGGGTTTGAATTCCATACATTATAGTTAGCAAGATAACACATAGCCATGTTGTTTTCAGTAAAATGAGTTCATAATATGTGAAAATAGTTCTATAGTGTACATTATGCATTGTACATATACTGAGGTACATGAAGGATGTACCATTTTTAGCTGGCATTTCCTAGGTAGAATTTGAACCTATAATAAAAGGAAGGAGTGTTGGAGAAAAGAGGAAAACAGAGCAGGAAGCAATGGTTCAGATCATGAGGGAATAGAAGGGCCTGGAGTCGACTACTGCCTTGGCCACTTTTCAAGTTGTGAGGCCTTGGTGAATCACTATTGTGTCTATGGTTTTATTTTCATCTGGATAATAGAGACTGTTAGAACATGAGGTTATTGGTTGTATAAGGAGCTTGGCATAAGATTAGTAAGTACTTTACATTGAATTTTCATAATATTTTAAGTACTGCATGAAATAGGACAACCAAATCAGCCAACCAAAAAGAAAATTGTAGGAGGAAGCTTCCAGCTGTACATAGGCATCTAAATCTTCTTACACAGACAAAGGTTGAAAATGATTTCTGTTGTGTGTGTTATTTCAGTTACACATGTTCTCTGATTGATGTCAAGCTATCATCGTACATTTTTTAGCTTAAATATCTCTATGATGAATACAAAGAATAGGTTACGTTTATTTTTTAGCTCATCTGTTGATCCCTCTATTACGCTCAGAAGCCTGTAGATACTAAGCTATGGAAGAAAACTTGTCTTATTTAACAATTAATAATAACCATTTATTTCATGAGTAAGAAAGAAAATTTGCCCCCGTACAAGTGTAAATAGATAAGAAACACCATCTATGACTGATAAGATGGCCTACTGTATGTTTTCCAGGAAAAAATAAGTAAAAGTTACCTGGGGATCTGGATCCGTAGGCTCTGTAGTAGAATGCCCAAAGTCCTGGATTTGATCCCCAACACCACAAAACCAGGTATGGTGGTACACGTCTGTAAAGAGGTGGAGTTAGGGGGAGCAGAAGCTCTATGACATCCTGTAGTACATAGAGAGTTCAAGGCAGCATAGGTCTATCAGTCCCAGAAGTAAATTTTAAAAAATGAGTAAAGCTTTAGCTCTGGAGTGATGTTTATAGGATCTACAGAACATGGTTATGACTATGAATTAGGAGACACGGTGAGGAAAGAAAGTCTTCAAGGGTAAACTGAAAGATGGTTTTACTCAGCCTCTATTTTAATAATGTGCTGCATTTGACTAAGTACTAGCTCCACTCCCCCAGATGTATTCCTTCTTTCCAGGTTGTAGTCTGTGTTCCCATCAACTTCTTTATAGCTTTATGCAACTCACATCGTTCTATGGTGATCATATCAAAATAGAACTGTATTAAAAATTAATTAAATTTCCAGGTTGTAAAAAATTATCTATGGTATTTTCATGAGCTGCACTTCTTCTGTAGCATCCTAGGAGTAGGAACTTTTGGAAATACAGAGTTGCATTCAACTTTTCTAGTTGTAGATAGACTTTTGTATCAAGGGATAGCATGATACCTGAGACTTAAAAATGTTGAAGTTTGGAATGTATGAAGAACACATTCTGATGGATTGGATTGATTATTCAGTTCTTATGATTACTACTTTCTAATAACTTGTCTGTATCATAGACCAAGAAGTCTTTGTATGTGTTATTTATATCATTTTTGAAAAATATATGTTGAGTTTAAAACAAACCTTAAAAAGCATTTCTTGAGTTGAAAGTTGTCTACATATAAAAAAATCACTCACAGAATGGATTTGTGATGACAGATTCCAGCTATTAAGGTGTTTCTTGTAGTTAGTTACAAATTGTCCAGCCATACAGAACTGTTCAGCGCTATATTGGGAAATATCAAACCTAAACATCCTTTTTTTTTTCAGTGATAAACAAACCTTCTGTTATGAAAAAAACAAAAAGTGTACTTTAGATGGTCGCTTAAAGGAATTAAGGGTTTTTTTGTAGATTAATAGTTGGGGAAAATTTTGAAATTATATATATAAAAGTAATTATGATCAGACTAAAGAACCCAGATGAATAGTTCCCATGAGTTGTTATAGCTTCTTCAATTTTAGTAGAGTAAATATGCTTGTGAATTTCTTAATTCCAAGCAAGTGTTATATTTTCTTGCTTGAATATTTTTATTTTTTTCTGGTTGATTCTCTTTCTTGATTGATTATTGAGAGACTGAGCTGGTAATCCCCCTTTGAGAAGAACCAGATATATGTAGCAGATTTTATTTCATCCTTGACTTGTTTTTCAGTAGCCAACTAGAAGACATTTTTATTTACTGACACTCCAAAAGGCTTACCAGTAATAACAAACAATAACTTAATAAGTCATATAAAGAGAAAATTCAGTATTCTAGGGTCTTCAGTTGGTTGGTTTCTGAGGATGTGTGTGCCAGGCAATTTTCCAGCATTTCCTGTTGATACTACAGCCACGAAGATTGAAAGACCATTCATTTAACACAACTTGCCTCTTTCAAACTTGCCAATAAAATGTGCTGAAAGTACTAATATGAACTTTAAGCATATAACATGTACTCCAGAACTACTTAGAAAATTCATTTCATAAGCTCATAATTTAAAGGAAAAAAAACCCTTCTGGCTAGCCTGTGTCAATGATTCTGGTTCCATTCATCGCTAGCAAAGACCCCACATGTATTTTGTATGATGTTTTGGGTCATCTTACATGAATCTGTCAGATGCCTTTCCAAGTCATCTGTCAACCAGTCCAAGGGCTTCTTTAGCTCTGGGCTTTGCATAGCATGTTCTTATGCCTCCTGCTCTAATCAGTTCTCCTGAAAAGTATTTAACTTGGTCAGTAGGAGCAACAATGGAGCCCGAACAAAATGAATAGTGGAATGATGGCAGGATAACACTCCAAACTGCCCGCATTTGTACTCCCTGCACTCTGAGAATGTATTTGACCACATGAAAGCAAAATTTAAGTTCACACGTGAACTGATGTTGCAAATAAGCTGGTTTTGTACTAGCACAAGTGTAATATTAGATTATCCAGTGTGATCACTATGTGGTAGAGTCAGGAGGAGAAAGTGAGAGAAAATGAAAAAGTCGGCAGCATAAACGTGATGATGATGTGAGAATGTTACAGCTACCCACATTGAAAGTGGGAGAGTTCAAGAAGCTGAAAGTGGAGGAAACAGTTTGGTCTCCACCAGCGCCTCCAAAGGAGAGCACCTTCCAGCCAACACCTTAATTTTTTAACTCAAGCTTCTAACTACAGGATGGTAGAGTGTTCTAAGGTGCCACATTCATTATGTGAATTGTAGCACCAGTCATGGGAATTATAGCAGCTTCTTCTATATGTGGGAAGCCATCCTTGGTCCTCCGTTCTTGAGAAATCACTACCCTCTGTGGCTCAGAAGACCATTCTCCACTGCTCCAGCACTAGACCTGCCTAAACCTGGAGTTCATGTTCTGTGTTTCCATTTCCTTTCATGAAACTACTAAATTCTGGAGTCCAAGTCAATAGATTGTATCCTCAGGGGGCAAGTGAATGTTGACTGTTCAGAGAACACTGTCCACAGCACTTTCTAGACCTGTTCTAGACACACAATCACATATGTTCATGCACTTATGTGCAAATATGTTTCTGTAAATACATATATATGATCTAGTTCTCTGCATATACTATTCTGTACTTTGCACTCACTTTACTTAAAAGTGTTATTATGGAAGGATTTCTGTGCCTTCTGTTGTGGACTGTTCCCATGAAATAGTAGAGGAGCTAGTGAAAGAAAATAGTCTCCTAACATTTACATCAAAAGTCTCCTTCCTCTTCCAAGAACACCTCACAGGACAACTTTTTCAGACATGCCATTTCCACATCCATGCTGCCCTCCTGAGAACAGGAGCATCCCCTGGAGGAAACACACAAATTCATAGTCTCCATTAATAAGTGTGGCATAGGTACTGTTGACTTTGGAGTGAGGAAAGCCTCGTTGGCTAACACCCTGACTTTGCTTCCTGACTGCTTACTACCGCGTCCACTGTTGCGTGCTGGGTGGATCATGTGGCTTTATTGAGTCTTCTCCTCCATGCTGTCTACCTCATTCCTTTAGTCATTTGTCGTTGTTAATTCTTGCAATCACCGGAACATTTGTGTGCCAGATACAATGCCAGATAAAATAAAGCAGAGCCCTCCCAAGAAGGTTTCATGAGTAGTGTACTGAGCAGCAATAGCAAACATCACCTGTGCCAGTTCAACCCAGTAAATACACAGAGTGGAGCTGAAGATACTCAAAACTGGTTTTTAAAGCTTGTGTGAACTAGTCTACCAGTTATGTGGCTGGTTGCCACAATAATTTATTTATCCAAATACATTTAGCAAGTATTTATTGTTATGAAATTTCCATCTGAGTGCTTCCCTCCTTATGGATTGTGGATTTATTTATCTAATGGTTGGTTTTATTTTTTTTTCATTTTTCTTTATTAAGAAATTTTCTACTCACACCACATACTATCCACAGATCCCACCTCTTCCCTCCTCCCACCTGCCAGCCCTCCCTCCCAAGCCACCCCGCATCCCCACATCCCCCAAATCAAGGTCTCCCATGGGGAGTCAGCAGAGCCCAGCACACTGAGCCTAGGCAGGTCCAAGCCCAATGGTTGGTTTTAAAACTGAATTATATACAGAACTCAGAGGACAACTTTGTGGAGTGGGTCCTCTCCATCTACCTTTATAATGGGTTCTAGGGATCAAAGTCAGGTCATCATTTTTCTATGGCAACAATTTTTACATGCTGAGCCATCTCATTCATCCCTAATAGTCTTCTTTTCAAATCTATTCTAGATACTTTTACAGGACATTTTTAGAATTATCCTTTTATGATGTCTATAAATCATTAAGTGCATTATTGGGTTAAATATGACTACTTTTTTTTCTTCCTTTCTTGTTTTATTCAATGTCACATATTCCAAAGGGCATTTCTGTGTTCTTCTTGCTCATGTTTGAGCAGCAGGGTCATATGTATTAGAAGATATCTGTGAATTTAATTGAAACTAATGAATGTAGGTGCTCTTGCTTGCCACTTGGGTTGCCAGGAGAGTCTGTTCCTCTTCTTTTATTTGCTCGAGCCAATGAAATGATGTCTAGACTAGTGAATTCCAGACAGTGTGAGCCTCTGATTTTACTGGGTCATGGTAGCTTCAGTTAGTTAGTTTATTTAGAAGAAGCCTTGGTTTTTATAAGGGCAGCTAGAAATCAGTCAGCTACTCTTCCTGTCCTAACACTCAATGTATTTCTAAGTATTAATTTCTAATTTAAAAATAAACTAGTGCCATTGGTGACATCTACCCTTTAAGTTCATTATTTAACTATTTTATTTAAATGGTAGTAATGTAGTTGAGTTGGGGAATTCAGAAGTTTCCTGTAAAATGCATGATAGGAACTCTGTTCAAAGTCAGTATGATGGTGGTCTGTTTGATTCATCTCGGCAGGACCTTATCTTTTGATTCAGTTTTGCCATTGCTGTATTATGGGTTTCTTTTTTTCCCCCCTTTGGGTTTTGTGGCATTTTCTTAGTCTTTCTCATGAAGACTTGACCTGACACATCCTAAGCCAAACCATTAGATAGTTGGCTTCTTCTTGGGAGCGGGGAGCTTTTAGAGATAAGCTTTTTTTTGTTTGGTTGGTTTTGGGTTTGGTTTTGGTTTTCGAGGCAGGGTTCCCCTGTGTAGCTTTGTGCCTTTCCTTCCTGGAACTCACTTGGTAGCCCAGGCTGGCCTCGAATTCACAGAGATCCACCTGGCTCTGCCTCCCGAGTGCTGGGATTACAGGTGTGCACCACCAGTGCCCAGCTAGAGATAAGCTTTTTATTTGTAAGCTACAAGCTAGCCCAGGCTCACGTCAAACATGTAATCCTACTGCCTCAACTCCCCATGTACTAGGAATGCTGACATGCCCCAGCAATTCTTGGCCACATGGACTTTTCCAAGTTGCATTTTCGGTGTCTGCATGTGTGCTGTGCATGTGCTTCCACAGGCAGATGCTTGTGTGCCACCACGCAAGCCCCAGGAGAGAGACAGAGAGAGTAAAGCGAAGTTGAACTGTGTAGACTGTTTTAGCATCAGCAGAACAGTTGTTTCCAGCTGTCGTGCTGAGGTGGCTGGGGGATGATGGTTCAGCACTTCCATGTGTGAGGCTGGGGTCTGGGAGTTTACTACTTCCTCTGTCCTGAGAAAAAACTGCCTGTCCTTCCAAGATAAATCTTAAACTTAACAGTGTCCTTCCAGATTATTCTTCTCAGCACCAGATAATTAATAATGAGTGAAATAATTTACCGAAAGTGTGAGCTTCAGCAGTCAACATTACAGCGAGAACAGACCTGGGGCAGGCAGCAGCAGTTCAAGCAGTTAGTCCTGCCTCGAGTCCCAGCTCTGTCTCCTTTCGCTCACGTCTCCATCTCTCAGTGTTAATCTCCACTGTCCATATCGATGCATTTTCTCTCTGATGGCCCTCCTCTGGGTATCTCTCCCCTTCCCCTTTGCTGTCGTGACTGTGACGAGGCGCTGACAGCCGTGTCTGCCCTTCCCTGAAGATGTCTGAGCTCTGTTCCTGTGTGAGCACTCCCTACCACACCCTCCCTCCAAGGAGACAGATGACCTACTGGTGTTTCAGATCCCTTCACTTCCGAACCAAGCTCTCTAAGCTAGCACTGAATCTCCTGTTCCTCTCTATGAACATCCCCACCACAGCCAAAGCCACAAGGTCTGAGAAAATTGTCACAGAGGAGCTGAAAAGACCCAGAAATGACATCTTGTGGGAGAGAAGATATAACAAACACCCATAGGTGCACATATATATATACTGTATACACACACGTGTGTACACACAACATATTCACACATATGCCGCTGTTCAAAGATCAGTATTGCTTAGTTTTGTGATTTTGACTTTTAGGTAGAGCCATGCGGTACTGTGCATTCTTTTGTGCCTTGATCAACATTCATTGAGATTTGTGCTTGTATGTAGCTATATAGTATTTTAGTACGTGAAAATTCAGAAATCGATATGCCATTTTCCTGTTGAGAGACATTTGTTTAGTTTTTAGTTTTTCACTATTAAAAAGCACCTCTATGATTGTATATGTGTATGTATGTATGTCCTGGGTGTCTATGTAGTGGTGAATTCCTGAGCCACAAGGAGAAACATTTTCTTATCTTTGGCAGATATTGACAAGTTTTCTGTAGTAATTTCAGATGTTGACTATCTTACCAACAATATTTTATCTAGTTATTTGACATCCCCTGGAAGCTTTGATGTTATTACATATTTATTTTTGTTAACCTGAATCATAAATAGTAAAGATGTAAAACAGGAAAACTTTGTTTGAGTTTGTCTGTCTTCTGTAACTTACAGAGTATCTCTGAAATAGTTGTCGCTTGTGAAAACTTACCTTTTCTTTGTGTGGACGGAATTCTGAATGTTCTCTGTTGACTCACTGTGGATGTGAGGGCTGAGAATTGTACACCCCTGTCTGTCGCCATTCTTGCTGCACCTTTCAGGGCTCAGGACCCTAACAAGGCTTAAATCCATCTCTTAAGCACCAGGGTGTAGACAGACAGCAAGTGTAAGTGTAGGACTGGGGATCTCTTTCATTCTGTCTGCCCCTTCAGGGTAATCCTTTCATCCTCTGCTGATATTTCAAAACAGAATTGATAGACCTCTGTTTTCTAGGAGTACAGTGTCTAGATAGTGAACAAAATTGCAGAGGCCTTTCCAAGTCTGACTTACAATTGACATAACTCAGTCCTCTATTTTACACAAGAGAGCTAAAAGCAACTAAGACATCTCAGACTAGAGGAAAAAGAATGTGTGTGTGCATTTATATGTGTGTGTACTTGTGTGAAATTGTATGTGTGTGTATACGTGTGTGTGATGATAAGCTGCTATGTATATGGTATCTTTTTTTCCCTCTTATGAAGTACATTTTTAGATACTTGATTACATGCTATGATAGTTACATCTGCATTTCCCATTAATTCCTAAGGGTTGTACTTGTCATTTTGACACTGTATTAATACCTAGCACCTTGACCCAATCAGGTTATCTACCCTTGGCTTACTTGGTGTAAAAATGACACATCCCAGGTTGAGAGTAGCGAGTCATGATTAATTCTGCATAGTCAAGAGACCAAGGAGGACTGAATGTTAAATTCATTTTTAATCATCTGTGCAACTAAATGTAGGTACAAGGACTTTAAAGTAATCATACATAGCTGATATTTCTGGATTTTAGTTGGTTGCTCCTTTATTCTGCTACTACCAGATCTTAATACTTTATTCAGTATTTAGCCACTGATAATTAATAGTTTCTGCGTTTCTTGTATGGGAATATACAAGCATTTTCCTTTGCATCACCTAGTTTCATCTTCCCATCACTGTTAAGGTACATGTCACCTCAGTTTTACAGGAAAGAGAGCTGAAGTCCCATTGGATGAATTGGCTTGCCTAAAGCCACACCACTGGTTCACGCCCATGTGTTCCAACTTCAGCCTTGTAACTCTTTCAGCTATAGTAAGGAAGCCGTGGCTTTGAAGCTGAATATATGGAGATAACTATTTAATGGATTGATTTGATCTCATCACATCTACCCCTGAAACCATCTCTAGTTAATATTGAGTAATGCTTCCCTGGGCTGAGCTCTGTGATCCCAGTCTGCTCGGCCACAGTGGTCATGAAGTGAACAAGACGGTTGTCTTGGTTTCACAAACTGTGTTTACATATAGACATCAAATCCAGTAAAGTAGTAGCTGCACTCATGGTCTCAATAGAATTCGGTTTACTGTGTAATTATATGTAGACCCAATAAATGAGGTGGACCAGTACATTTTATCCCCATCTGCGGTGGATATGGAGTCATTATTAATTATACACAAGTAATCAATTGATCAGCTGACTATTAGAGGAAACTCATGTGATCAGAGAGTACAGTTACTGAGGGACAATGTGGATATTAATGTGTAAAACAAATACAGAGACCCATGGCCATGCAGAGAGTGAGAGAACTGGGCAATCTCCACCCTAAACAAGGTGACTCCCTCAAACCCCTCCTCTCAGGGCTCATCCCTGCAGAGGAGGAGAAGAAGAGACTGTGAGAGCCTCAGGGGATGGAAGACCCCAAAGAAACAGGCCCTCTAAATCAACATGATGGAAGCACAGATGAGGCCAGAGACTGGGGCAGCGTGCTCAAGTCTGTGTGGGTCTGCACCAGCTGGGGTCCTAGAGATGAACAGAAAAGGGGACACATGCTCCATCCCTGACCCAGAAACCATGTCTAATCGAAAACTACTTGCAAATGAAATTTTATTTTTCACCACGGAGTCTCAGTGGGTAAACAAACTACTCTTGAGGGCAGTCTGCATGCACAGCAGTAGATGGCCATAGAGAAAACAAACCCCATGGCATCTTTGGAAGTTGAAGTCATTTTTGTTGTTGCTTAATTTGATCTGGTTTTTTTGTTTGTTTGTTTTTTTTTTTTTTTTTTTTTTATTTAACTTTATTTTTCTTGCCTTTTACCCTACAGGTCCTGTGTGTGTGTGTGTGTGTGTGTGTGTGTGTGTGTGTGTGTGTGTGTGTGTACTTATGGCTTCCGGTGTAGTGTTTTTACGAGATTCCTGAGTGTGAAAATGAGTGGGTCTCTGTTTCTTGTGCCCTCTCTTGGGCTCTTTCCCTTGTGATTATTTGTTTTGCCCTAATCCAACATATTAGTTTTTATTGTATCTTATTGTATTTTGTTATTATCCTTCAGAAGCCTGTTTGTTTTCTGACGAGAGACACAAAAGCAGTGTATCTGGATGAGAAAGGAGTTGGGGAGAAACTGGGAGGGGTAGAGGGAGAGGAAACTATTTAGAATATATTAGGTACGATTTAAAAAATAAAATAAAAATTAGAAATTAAAAAAACTAACAACAGATAACTATCTTGGTTTTCTTTTTACTCTAGGCTTGCCTCTGTACTGCCTCAGACCTTGAAGGAGGAGCACCCTTCTGCTGAAAACATGTCTTTAGAAACCCTGAGAAACAGCAGCCCAGAAGATATCTTTGATTAGTTACAAATCCTGGGAGCCGACTTTGGTGTTCATTAAAGTACCTTCTGTATCCAGTTCTTTCATAAAAAGGGAGGCTTTTGACTTAGCAGCGATGGTTACTGCATTGCAGCTTCACCATACACACACAGTGGATTCCACAAGGACATGACAATGTGATTGGATGGCAAAGGGACACTTTACCATTCGTATTGCCTGTTAAATCTGAGTTTTGTTCCACAGGGCACATTTATCATATTCCTTTACATGTTATTGTAACTGTCTAACAATTCTGGGAAGATTTGGGGAATAGGGCAAAAAAAAAAAAAATCTTTAAATGATTCTTTTTGAATTGCACTTTAAACAACGTTTTTGAAAAGTTTAACTTATGAGGTGACACATATAAAATATATCTTTAAGTTGTGTGTAAACAATCCGGAAATCTGATAGTTAATAAAAGTTTGTGTTCTTAAAGAAACTATTAACTGCACATTTTCTTTATTGTAATAAATTGTTTTCTGAAGTTCTGACTGGTAGACATCTTGTGTTCCAGTGATGGCCCATACCCATGTGCACACGGGCAGCACCAATTGGCCTTAGTGGGTTATTTTTTAAAAAGACATGAAGTTGTGAAGGGAAGATATTGAAGAGTTGTGGAAGGATTTGGAGGGGAGAAATAAGGAACGAATTTATCATATTTTACTCAAGAATAAAGAAAGTAATATGAGTGCTTACATATGTAAATATAATCATTTGGGGACCAAAACAAAATAAACAACAACAAAAAAGTAACCTTTTTCCAGCCCATCTTGAAAGCAAAGACCATGGCATATTTGTCATCAGTCAAACTGGGTACATTTTTTCCTACTCTTCACCATCCTGCTTCATAACCACATTCTTTCCTCATTTCTTTCCAGCTGAGCATCCGGTCCCTCCTGTCAAAGTTATACTGCACAGCATGTTGTCAGATCAGTACTGGTCCACTCTGTGTCACCTGCACTGTTGATAAAGCCCAGCACTTCTGCTGTCTGCTCTTGGCTTTTGGAACAGCATATATTCTGGGCAGCCCTCCTTTTTTCTCCACCTACTACTTAGGCTTCTTGGCTGATTGTTCTCTGCACGGTAGCTAAAAGCTTCATTACTCTAGGTGTGCTCGTCAACACTCTGCTGTCTGCTATCCATATCACCACTTTAGGTTTCTTATGCTTTTAAATATCACCTATGTATTTTTACCTCCAAAGTTAGTAGGCAAAGTTATAAAGAGACTTACGTGTGTGTATATATACATATATACATATATACATATAAATATAAATATAAATATATATATACACACACACATATGTTTTTGTTTAGTTTATTTTATTTTGTTTTGTTCTGGTCTCCAAAATAGATGATTACATTACAAGCATAAGCACTCACATTTCTTCATTTATTCTTGAGTTTCATATATGTGTGCAATGAAGTGTGTGTGTATGTGTGTGTGTGTGTAGAGATTTTCCTACATTTTGCCACATATAGCTTATACCTATTACCCCATGACTCAGGAGGCCAAAGGTGAAGAATTAGCCATGGTTTCAAGACCAGCCAGTATTACCTACTGAGTTCCAAGGTAGCTGGGCTGCAGAAAAATATTTTTAAAAGAAAGAAATTTTACCACATTTTAATTTTTTGATGACTTACATAAGAAAATGTCTATATATTTATAAATTATCAATTATAAATATAATTCTAAAACACAAACCTATGGAGTCACCCAGGAATGTTTCTATCCTGTTGAGTCTTCAATAATCTTAGATATATGTACTTTAGATATTTACAAGGCACTTTTATTTTTTTCTCCTTTTTTATTTATTATATTTGTGTTTTAATTTTACATATCAGTCATGGGTTCCCCTGTCCTCCCCACTCCCGTCCCCACTTCCAACTTCCCCCCCCCCGTCCCCTCCCCTCCATTCCCATGTCCTCCAGGGTCAAGACCCCCCTGGGGATTCAATTAAACCTGGTGGATTCAGTACAGGCAGGTCCAGTCTCCTCCTTCCAGACTGAGCAAAGTGTCCCAGTGTAAGCCCAAGGTTCCAAACAGCCAGCTCATGCACTAAGGACAGGTCCCGGTCCCACAGCCTGGATGCCTCCCAAACAGTTCAAGCTATTCAGTTGTCTCACTTATCCAGAGGGCCTGATCCAGTTGGGGGCTCCATAGCTTTTGGTTCATAGTTCATGTGTTTCCATTAGTTTGGCTATTTGTCCCTGTGCTTTTCGAATCTTGGTCTCAATAATTCACACTCTTACAATCCCTCCTCTTTCTTGACAATTGGACTCCTGGAGCTCCACCTAGGGCCTGGCCAAGGATCTCTGCATCCACTTCCATCAGTTATTGGATGAGAGTTCCAGATCGACAGTTAGGGTATTTGGCCATCTGATCACCAGACTAGGTCAGATCAGGCTTTCTCTCGACCATTGCCAGTAGTCTACAGAGGATCATTGTGGATTTCTGGGGACCTCTCTAGCACTTTGCTTCTTCCTGTTCTCATGTGGTCTTCATTAATCATGGTCTGTTATTCCTTGTTCTCCCTTTCTGTTCTTGATCCAGCTGGGATCTCCTGCTCCCCTAAGCTCTCTTTCCCTCGAACCTTGCCCTTCATTATTCCCACTGTCATCGAGGTTGTTCATGTAGATCTCATCTTCCATTTCTCTGTCATTGGGCAATCCCTGTGTCTTTCCTAGGGTCCGGTTTTCTAGATAGCCTCCCTGGAGTTGTGTAGCAGTCTATGCAAGCTTGTACAGCCACTTTGGAAATCAATATGGCTCTTCCTTAGAAAATTGGGAATCCATCTTCCCCAAGACCCAGCTGTAGCACTCTTGGGCATATACCCAAGGAACGCTCAATCACACCACAAGGGCATTTGCTCAGCTATGTTCATATCAGCATTGTTTGTAATAGCCAGAACCTGGAAACAACCTAGATGCCCTTCAACTGAAGAATGGATAAAGGAAATATGGTACATATACACAATGGAGTACTCCTCAGCAGAGAAAAACAATGATATCATGAGGTTTGCAGGCAAATGGACGGATCTAGAAAAAAAAAATCATCCTGAGTGAGGTAACCCAGACTCAGAAAGACAAACATGGTATGTACTCACTCATAATAGGATCCTAGATGTAAAACCAAGGCACTTTTAAAAGTCAAATGGTACACAGCTAATTAAAAGTACTCAACCAGTATGCATAGAGTAAAAGAGAAGAATCTTAGTGACAATAACATCCATAAAGTTCATCCAATTTTTAAAGTTTATTATTATTATTATTATTATTATTATTATTATTATTAGTTTTAATTTTATACATCAGCCATGGGTTCCCCTGTCCTCCCCACTCCTACCCCCACCCCCACCTTCCGCCCATCCCCTCCCCTCCATTCCCATGTCCTCCAGGACCAAGACAACCCTGGGGATTCATTTAAACCTGGTGGATTCAGTACAGGCAGGTCCTGTCCCCTTCTTCCAGGCTGAGCATGTGTCCCTGTGTAAGCCCAAGGTTCCAAACACCCAGCTCATGCACTAAGGACAGGTCCTGGTCCCACAGCCTGGGTGCCTCCCAAACAGATCAAGCTATTCAACTGTCTCACTTATCCAGAGGGCCTGATCTAGCTGGGGGCTCCAAAGCCGTTGGTTCATAATTCATGTGCTTCCAATCGATTGGCTATTTGTCCCTGTGCTTTTTGCAATCTTGGATTCAACAATTCACGCTCATACAGTACCTCCTCTTTCTCGACAGTTGGACACCTGGAGGTCTACCTGGGGCCTGGCTGAGGATCTCTGCATCCACTTCCATCAGTTATTGGATGAGAGTTACAGATCGACTGTTAGGGTATTTAGTCATCTGATCACCAGAGTAGGTCAGATCAGGCTTTCTCTCGACCATTGCCAGTAGTCTACAGAGGATATATCATTGTGGATTTAAGGAGACCTCTCGAGCACTCTGCCTATTCCTGTTCTCATGTGGTCTTCACTTATCATGGTTTGTTATTCCTTGTTCTCCCTTTCTGTTCTTGATCCAGCTGGGATCTCCTGCTCCCCTAAGCTTTCTTTCCCTCAAATCTTGCCCTTCATTACTCCCACTATCATCCAGGTTGTTCATGTAGGTCTCATCCATTTCTCTGTCATTGGGTGATCCCTGTGTCTTTCCTAGGGTCCCGTTTTCTAGGTAGCCTCCCTGGAGTTGTGTAGCAGTCTAGTCATCTTTGTTTTACATCTAGCATCCTCCTATGAGTGAGTACATACCATGTTTGTCCTTCTGAGTCTGGGTTACCTCACTCAGGATGATTTTTTCTAGATCCATCCATTTGCCGGCAAACTTCATGGTGTCATCGTTTTTCTCTGCTGAGTAGTACTCCATTGTGTATATATACCATATTTTCTTTATCCATTCTTCAGTTGAAGGGCCTCTAGGTTGTTTCCAGGTTCTGGCTATTACAAACAATGCTGATATGAACATAGCTGAGCAAATGCCCTTGTGGTGTGATTGAGCATTCCTTGGCTATATGCCCAAGAGTGCTACAGCTGGGTCTTGGGGAAGATGGATTCCCAATTTTCTAAGGAAGCACCATATTGATTTCCAAAGTGGCTGTACAAGCTTGCATTCCCACCAGCAGTGGAGGAGAGTTCCCCTTGCTCTACATCCTCTCCAGCATAAGCTGTCTTCTGTGTTTTTGATCTTTGCCACTCTGACAGGTATGAGGTGGTGTCTCAGAGTCATTTTGATTTGCATTTCCTGGATAATTAGGGATGTTGAGCAATTCCTTAAATGTCTTTCAGCCCAAGGCTGTCCCCTCTCCCCATACTTATTCAATATAGTACTTGAAGTTCTAGCCAGAGCTATAAGACAACATAAAGAGATTAAGGGGATACAAATTGGAAAGGAAGAAGTCAAGCTCTCCCTATTTGCAGATGACATGATAGTATACATGAGTGACCACAAAAACTCAACCAAGGAACTGATACAGCTAATAAAAACCTTCAGCAACATAGCAGGATACAAGATCAACTCAAAAAAACATCAGTAGCCCTCCTATATACAATAGACAAACAGGCTGAGAAGGAAATCAGAAATACATCACCCTTTTACAATAGCCACAAATGATATAAAATACCTTGGGGTTACTCTAACTAAGCATGTGAAGGACCTATATGACAAGAACTTTAAGACCCTGAAAAAAGAAATTGAAGAAGATGTCAGAAAATGGAAAGATCTCCCATGCTCATGGATAGGCAGGATTAACATAGTAAAAATGGCGATTTTACCAAAAGCAATCTACAGATTCAATGCAGTCCCCATCAAATTACCAACACAATTCTTCACTGATCTGCAAAGAATAATACTCAACTTCATATGGAAAAACAAAAAACTCAGCATAGCCAAAAGAATCCTATACAATAAAACAACCTCTGGAGGCATCACAATCCCCGACCTCAAGCTCTACTATAGAGCTACAGTAATAAAAACAGCTTGGTACTGCCATAAAAACCGACATGTGGACCAATGGAATTGAATTGAAGACCCTGACATTAACCCGCACACCTATGAACATATAATTTTTGACAAAGAAGCCAAAAATGTACAATGGAAAAAAGAAAGCATCTTCAACAAATGGTGCTGGCATAACTGGATGTCAATGTGTAGAAGGCTGCAAATAGATCCATATCTGTCACTGTGCACAAAACTTAAGTCCAAGTGGATCAAAGACCTCAACATAAATCCAGTTACTCTGAACCTGATAGAAGAGAAAGTGGGAAGTACTCTTGAACTCATTGGCACCAGAGATCACTTTCTAAATATAACACCAGTAGCACAGACAGTGAGAGAAACAATCAATCAATAGGACCTGTTGAAACTGAGAAGCTTTTGTAGAGCAAAGGACATGGTCAACCAGAAAAAGTGACAGCCTACAGAATGGGAAAAGGTCTTCACCAACCCCACATCTGACAGAGAACTGATATCAAGAATATATAAAGAACTCAAGAAATTAGACATCAAAATGCCCAACAGTCCAATTAATAAATGGGCTATAGAACTAAACAGAGAATTCTCCACAGAGAAAGTTTTTAATTTGTTTTTTATCTTTGTAGAACAATGGTATGTTCATCCATTTCTCTGTCACAATGATTGAGTTGGTTTCAACAGGGTGCATACAGCCTATAATCACAGGTTGTTCATGCCTTGTGGAGACATGAAAGGCAGGGAATTCTGTTTCATGCACACTCTAGACAGCTCTCCAAAGTGGTCAGATCCTGCCATGCTAAGCTGTATCTATACTCATGATTTCCACTGTCTCTGCTCTAAAATAAAGTTTTCTGAAGACCACTGACTGACTTGTAAGGCACAGAACTGAATGTGGAATACATTGTGACTCTTTGAATGTTAGTATCTTCATTCTAAGATGAATGGATTTCTGCTCTAAAGGGTGGCTTCAGCGTAAAATTTCTAAGTTGGGGACTGACAATTAGATATGGTCCAGGATTCATTAGGGAAGGAAGAAAAAGTCCCTGCACAAGAAAAGGTGTCTTTACTATATGGTTTTAAAAGGTCAGAGATCTACTTTCAAAGAGATATGCTTCATGGCCTATAATTCAAATTTTTAAAATACAGGACTCTGTGTCGAGCTAAGCAACTCTTTATTGGGTGTTCAGTTCAACAAATGCTTACCAAAGAAAGGTTATATACAAAGTACAGACCTTGGCCATCTGGAGAAATAAAGGGTATGTCTATTCATTTTACAAACAGTTGCTGAACATTTGTGCTAGGTTTTGTTCTTGGCATGGGATGGGATACTGAGCAACATAGGTAAGCACTCTGTTGCCATAGAGCTCACACTGTAGTAAGTGAAGCCTGGAAACCTCAGAACAGGGCCATATATTGAGAAGCTGAAACTACTCTGTAATTAGCTCTTTTAGGATATCTGAGAATAAGAAAGAAGAAAAGACAAAGAAAACTGCTGGTCAGTGAGACTTTTGCTAGACATGGCCCCGAAAAAGCAATCTTCATCATTTCACATCTCTCTCATCCCTATACTCAGTATCATTGATAGGACCCATCATAAATATCTGTCATCTACATTCAAAGTAAGCCCCCTCAATTTACCTATGAGTTAATAATCCCCAAAAACACATGGTCACACTTCTGCCTCATCTTAATGATATTGTAAGGGGAAATGATGACACCCATGAGACCTTCCCCACACATATTTATGGCTCTTGTCTGGATTTAAGTTTTTCACCAGGGCTCTGACAATTTCTAGCAAATGCTTTTCAGATGAGATTTCACTGTAGATGTTCTCTGCATTAACCTAAACTGATTTTCTCTGTATCCTAATTGTAAAGAGTGCTTTGAAATGATTGTCCACTTTCTCTCTTTCTGACCAGTAACTCTCTTATCTCCTCAGTATACAATACTATCCCGACTATACTTGGCTCATATTTTCCCTGCCCCATTATCCTTTTCATTTATCCATGATTTCTAATTTTCCTCTCCCATATTTGAGTGAAATTCGACATGAATTTTATTGCTTGCCTGTTAGGTTTTTTCTTCCTGTCTTTTATGGATTTCATCTGATAGTCACATCCCACAATCTCACAGAGAATAGACTTTCACACAAAGGTCTCATTGCCACTAAAGACTCTTGATTCTGTGGGAGAGAGACATCCCTATCTCCATATTGATAAGGGACTTTTTTTCCTGAAAAGCAGCAGATATTTTGGTGGCCAAAGTTCCAGTTGAAGGAATATGGATGAGTCCTGAACCATTTGCTTTGTTTATAGAGCGTTTGCAACTTAATGGTTATCTTGGATATACTTAGCCAGTCAAGCATAGGTAGATTAAACAATAATGGGGGAAACTGCTTATACAAGACCCTCCTATAAACTCTGCCTCTGAGCTGTGCTTTTTGCCCACAGCTGTGATTGAGACAAGAGCTTTTATTAAGGTAGTATTCTTAGGGATAAAATCCAGACATCAAGGGAGTGTGACACAGGGTAAAACAGGAAAGGAGAAGGCAGCGCAGAGATGTCCTATCAAGATGGCTAACCGGTTACATGAGCATTATGTGTTCCCACCAGGATCTTGGAAGAAACCCTGTAGATTTTTTTTTCAGAACTATGCATGGGGGAGTGAAAAAGGAAACAATCACTTATTGGTTTTCTGTTAGTGGTGGCCTAGATGCCTTGATCCCTCATGTTTCAATTCTTGCTGATGACCCATGTGGCAGCTACAGAGAAGCCCTAGGGTCAAAAGCAGAAGTATGGGAGCCAATGCGCCTACTGAAGGACATCAAATATTACCACAATTGATAGTGACTTTGATTATTTTGAGCCACAGCTCAATGGCTGACCAATATGGAACACATTGTGTTATACCATTTCACAACCTTAATCAAGTTGATAAGACTGGGGGGCCAAGGAATAAGTGACCTGGCTAAGTAGGGTTCATGACTTGTCTGAATGTGGATTTTCTGGGGAAGTCAATCCATAAGTTATGGGGAAACTAAAGGGAAAAAAACCCCGAGCAAACTGGCAGAGAGAAGCAAAGGACTCTAAGGACTAATGACAAAGGAAAGCAATGCCTGTGCTTTTCAGAGCTTGTTCTGACATGAGTATTCTGCTAAACACTGATGCTTCCCTTTCTGTAGTTTTATTAGTTTAATGGCTCTTTAAAGGGAGGGGAAATTAAACTAGCAAGGAAATGAAATACATTTTCCAAAGATTTCAAGTACCAATTTCCCAAGAAGTTGCTGTCCCCCATGTCTGGCATCTGCTGACTTGCCGAGCCCAGTCCACTTCATTGAGACTTTCTGGAAAGCTGTTCTATGAAGCCACTACAGACAGGCTGGGCTGTAAGACTATAGTCCAATATCCTACTGTCAAACCGGAATGACCACTTGCTATGTGGTGTGTGTGTATAAGTGTGAGCGCATGCATGCTACAGTTCGCATGGAGAGGTCACAGGACAATTTGGGGTAATTAGTTCTTTTCTCCCACTCAGGGAGGAAATGAACCCAGGTTGTTAAGTTTCATGTCAAGCATTCTTACCCATAAGTGAGCTGTCTTCCCAGCCTGGTCAAAGATTATTCATTTTAATAAGATCATCCTATTCTGCTGTAGGGCCCTGGAACTCCCAAATTGGGTAATTGCCACCCTGCTTGCCTGACCTTGACCTTGATGTCCTCCCTATGCTGATTCCCTGCCGGTCTCCACCCTCCTGAATACTTAAGGGAAGTTCCTTGTTTGTGTTTCCTGCTTTTGGTGTTAACAGATTAGGTGCAAGAATGTAGAATATTCAGTAGCTTACTTCTGCCCTCCAGGGTTCCTCCATTGTGCTGTAAGCCTGTATTTAAGGTTCCCTCCCTTCTTCAGTAAATGGCATTTGGCATCCCCTGGCACGAATGACCTGCTGTCTTTTGTCTCTGTTTTTGATCCACAGCCCCTTGCTCGGACATGGTAAATGGGTGGTGGTAGCGCGGGCGCTACCGCAACAAATGGAGGTCCCACCGAGATCTGAGAAAGAAAGGAAGAGCTGATGGACACCCGGGTAAGTCTGGTGCCAGCAATTTAAAGAAAAAAGAGAAGATAAGGGTGAATTGAAATGGGTGCAGGTAGCTCACAGTTAATTGGACTGTTGAAGCAGGAAGGCACCAAAGGTAAGAAAGAGCAAGACGGCTACAGATTTAAAATAAAAAAGGAAATCTTCCCAATGGAGAAGAGGGAAGGAAAGATAATTTCCCGTTAGAAAAGGGAGAAAATTTTAATCAAGTAAAAAGGATTTTCCCAGTAAAAGGTAAAAATTTTTGAAACTAGGCCTGAAGATTTTGGGGCCTTGTAGAGGAAGGATGGAGGAAAGAGAAAAGCCTCTTCCCAGTGGAATGGAGGAAGTAAGGGCTCTTTCTGATGTAGAAGTTTCAGGATAGCTAGAGCTCTGAACTCTTTCTGCCTGCCAGCGCAGAGCGGCAGCATCTGAATTACAGGGAGTTGGCAGGTAGGCCTCACTGCTGCTGGCTGAACAAGCAAGCAAACCCAGAGGTTCAAGTTTTGTTGTCCATTTGCTTGACTTTGGTTTAAATGTTTTTTATTTTTCCCTCAGAGTGGGAATAATTCAATATTTAGGATCCCTTCATGGGAAATGTTTTTCTATTTTTCCCTTATGGTGGGAATAACTCATTATGAGATAGTCCCTTCATGGGAGTAAGAGGCAGTTTAAATAAAAGTGCATGTACATGTGATAAACAACTCAGAGCAACAGGCCGACAGATATGTACCGTGGGAGATGGAGTTGCAATGGAGCACAGCCCAGGCAGGCCAGCACTAGAGCCCAAGCACCCAGCAGTGCCAGATCCAAAGCCAAAGCTTGCACCAAGAGAGCAAAGGCCTGGAGAGGGTCAGGCGCTAAAAGTTAAACGGGCCCAACAACTTCTGGTGAAAAAAGGTTTCGGTCAGGACATGGAATGCTAAGTCAATGTAGTTTGAATTTCCAGGAATATTAATCATTCATTGCATAAAGGATGTTATGTTCTTTTGATTGTCTTAATAAATGTTTGGATGAATGGTTGATTCTTATGGTAGATAAGCTAAAGGAACAGAATTCATTATTCTAAACTATATATATTAGGTATGCTCTTGTCTGTTGGTCATTACTGAAAATTTGGCTCTGCTCTTTAAGCTGCTTTCTAGAAATTCTTGGTTTAATGCTATAGAAATATAACACCTGAAATGGATTGGGTTGTTAGCTTTTTAAATAATGTTGCTAAGATAAACCCATAAAAAATAATCTCTTACTGATAAAGAGGTTACAAAATTATTTCTCCAATAAGTAAAATACAGGTAAATTGTTTGGTCCACATTGTTAATAATTGGCTTTTTGCATTAATGTGTTACTTGGAATCTATAAAGGATCCTCTTTTTTTTTTTTAAGATTTTATACTCAAGAGTACTGCCTAAAGTTACCTCTTCAAATCCTATAGAGATTGTATTTAAAGCTTTTATAATTGGCATATGTAAAAAGGACCATAGAAATAAAAGCTGGTGATATAATTGCTCAATTATTATTTGCTTTCATATTTTAAATGCAAAATGGTGCCTACATGTAGAACTGGAGGCTTAGGAAGTTCAGGAGAAAAGGTGTTTGACGAACAGTTATCGATGATAAACAGCCTAAATTAAAAATAAAATTATATTGGATTGAGACTGAAAGATTATTGGATTTTGGTGCTGGATATATCTAAAATTTCACAAGAATCCTGAGATCCCAACTGGCCTCTACAAGAAGTCTGGAAAATGGAGACGGTTACAGGATCTTAGAGCTGTACATAAAACCGTACTTCTCATAGGAGCAACACAGCTTGGTTTGCCTGCCCCTGTGGCAATTCCTAAACATTGGCATTTAATTGTGATTGACTTACATGGATAATTTATTGGCTGCTAAAGATAAAAACTTGTTTTTGATGTTTTTTCTAAATTACAAGATGTTCTTAGCCTGGTTAATTTACAGATAGCCCCAGAAAAGGTATAGGTATCCTTTCCCTATCATTATTTAGGTTATGAATATTTTGTTTCACTCATTCACCTACTGGAGTGTTTTGGCAAACAGGTCCTATTCTATGGGTACATTCCTCACCTTCTCCAGCAAAAACCATTACTCCTTATTTTCAGGCTATTACTCAAATTATATTTAAAGGAATCAAGATCATTGTTCAAACTTTTGGTAAGGAGCCAGTTATTTTGGTGACCCCATACACCCAGTCTCGAATAGCATGGTTGCAAACTAATGATAATGATTGGACCATACTGACATGCTCCATGCAGGGTCAGTTTGATACTCACTACCCCTTCAACAGTTTTTTTAAAATTGCATCCTGTTATATTTCCCAAGATAGTACAGTTGACTCCTATTCCTCAGGCCTGTGTAATATTTACTGATGGCACATCACGTGGTTTTGCTGTAGTAGTTAGTTTCTGGTAACATAGTGAAAAGAATGAAAGACCAAGTCACTTCTACCCAGATGGTGGAGGTACGGGCATTGTTGTTTGCTTTACAGATATTTTCTGATGAGTGTGTAAATCACGTCCTCTTTATGTTAAATTTTTACCTGTTCTTCATTTGGGAGTTAATCCTCGAGGACTTTTACCAAATCATGTGTGGCAGATGGACGACACACATGTACCTTCCCTTGGAAAATTACAATATGTCCATGTGTCTATTGATGCATATTCCTCTTTAATTTTTGCCTCTGCCCATTCAGGGGAAAACGTTAAGGATGTAAAGAATCATTGTCTTCATGCTTTTACTTATATGGGAGTGACTAAATGCATAACGACTGATAATGGTCCTGCCTACAGCAGTATGGGATTTTCAAAATTCTGCCAAGATTTTTCTATTGCTAATAAGATTGGTATTTGTTATAACCCCCAAGGACAGGCTATAGTAGAACGCTACCATCATACCTTAAAAACATATTGCTAAAGTAAAAAGGGGGGAGCTAGGTGCTCATCTTTCCTCTCCACATTCTATTCTTTCCCTTGTTTTATACATTTTAAATTTTTTATCGGTGGATTCTGCTGGAGTATCCGCTGCAGATAAGCACTGGAGGGCTCCTGTTGCAAATCACCCTCTGGTGCGATGGAAGGATCTTTCTACTGGCACTTGGAAGGGACCCGACTCGGTGTTGGTGTGGATCCAGGGTTCTGTTTGTGTCTTTCCTCAGGACAATGAGGTTCCTCTTTGGGTTTCTGAGAGCTGTGTGCGCCCTGTGGCTGTTGCTGAAGCCCAACATGGCAGAGACCTATTGGGCCTTCGTGAAAAACTCTCCCCTTCTGATGCCAATGGGGATTGAGAGCCCAATACAGCCAGCCTTGACAAGCATTAATGTAAGCCTAGGAACTGTAGCCATTCACTTGGATTCTTCAGAAGGTAATGTATGGTAACTGCTCTTTCAAGTAGAACATGTCACCCAGACACCTTGGAGATTAAGGATAACCCTGAAGGTCACTGACTTCCATTTGTTAACACTTACCATGCCAGCTAAGCCTTTTCATTTTTTGCAAACCTCTTCAAGCTGGTGCAGTACCTACTCTTCAGGAGTGGCTCTGTGTAACATTTACTGGCCCCCTGAAATTCATCTAACCCCTTTTGAAGATACCTTAAAATCTGTGAGCCTGAATGTAGCCATTATGAGACCATTAGTTCTGCTTTTTGTCTTCTGTCTGTCTTTTTTCTTTATGGTTCTTAGTTGTTCTTTTACAGATCTGCCAGCTTAAGTCATGCAGGGATCAAGAAAAATGGGCCTTGGTGGTTCATGTTCCTGGAGCTGTGTCCATGCCAGCGGACTGTGGCAGTTAGACACCGATGATGCTCAGATGCTCCAGAAGAGAATTTGACACTGCTTTTGCTGTTATAGCAGTGGCAGCCACTGCTGCTACTGTTTCTGGGATTGCCATTTCACTGCAGCTAGCACAATGGAGACCCTGGCAGCAAAAGTAGCTACCACAGTTAATTACTCTTTCATTCTATTGGGCATGATAAATTTAATTCAGTAGTTATATACATTTTGATTGGCTTTGAATGTTATAAATTCAATAAACTCAAGTTCCATTTGCTTTTGGGATACCGTCTTACAAGGACTCCAATTTGCAGTAAGGCTCGTTAAAGAAGGGAATGGCTCAATTGCCTCTAGCCTAATGGCTGTGGGTGGGTTAGGACTTCTGTTGGTCTTTTCTGTGTCACACAGATTGCAAGCCCAGTGCCACTTTGAGATCTTTGGCAGCAGTTAACCCTATAGCTAACATGGCTGAGCCTGTATGATAATGAGTATTCAGAGACGGGTAATACTGGGGGGCGGTTGTCAACCTAAGACAGAGCACTTGTGTGGCCTGGACAAGTGTCTCCATGACAGGTAAGGCAACCTAAGTCAGAAGCTCATTTTTTAGTAAAAAGGGGGGACCTGTAGGTCCCTGGAACTCCCAAATTGGGTAATTGCCGCCCTGCTTGCCTGACCTTGACCTTGATGTCCTCCCTATGCTGATTCACTACCAGTCTCCACCCTCCTGAATACTTAAGGGAAGTTCCTTGTTTGTGTTTCCTGCATTTGGTGTTAACAGTTTAGGTGCAAGAATGTAGAATGTTCAATAGCGAACTTCTGCCCTCCAAGGTTCCTCCATTGTGCTGTTAGCCTGTATTTAAGGTTCTCTCCCTTCTTCAATAAACAGCATTTGGCATCCCCTGGCACGAATGACCCACTGTCTTTTGCCTCCACAGCCCCTCGCTCAGACATGGTAAACGGGTGGTGGTAGCGCAGGCGCTACTGCAACATTCTGCCAGAGTTATGATAGAAGAAAAAGAATACAGTACCAAAAGTAGTACAACTTCTATATAAAACATTGCTATTTTTCCTTTGTGTGTGTGTGTGTATGTGTGTGTGTGTGTGTGTGTGTGTGTATGTGTGTTGAAGGGGTTGCATGAGTGCAGGCCCCTATAGTGGCCACAAGAAAGCATTGGAGCTGGAATTAGAGGTGGTTTGGAGCCACCTAATGTGAGTGCTGCGAACTCTTAACCACTGAGCCATCTCTCCAGCCCCTAAACATTGCCATTTCTGAAGTTCCTTTCTCCATTACAATCCTAGAATGTTATTATGCTCTCATTTCTGTGAGAAACTTCAGGGAGAAGAGATTGGAGATCAAGGAAATGCAAGATAGAGGTAAGTAAAGTTTTTGAATTTGTTTGAGGCACAGAGGAATGTATGTACCATGACCAGTACTCTGTAGTCAGAAGGAACTATGGGTTGAGGTGCTAGCACAGTCTACCAACTAAGAGTCTTGAATTTGTTACTAAGAGTAAAGCTATTAATGTGAATGGGAGGCTCTAGAAGATTCTCAAGGGAAGTAGGGAGGTGACTTGATTGGATCTGTTTTCTGAGTGAAAATTTTGAAGGTCATGTGAGGGCAGGCACTACCATATGCACTCAAAGGAAGGGTTCAGTTTTCCTGTAGGCTGTGCAACTCCTTCATGCTATTTCCAGCTTGTGTGGGACATCACCAAACTGTACTTCATACCCAGGAACACTCACAGATGGAACAATATGGAAGCTGACAGAGAAACTCTTCACTCATCCCTATTGAAAGGCCCTCTGTCTGGAGCTTGGGTCACACCTTCAGGGATGATGTTAGGAGTGTTTTTAGGCTCTGATAGATTAATTTCCTTTTTCGACTGTTCCAAATCATGCATTGACTCTTCATTTCCTACCAAAGGCTACTTGTGTGCACATTTGAAATGATTGCTGCTGTTGTTTCTGTTAATTCACTTCCCTAGGAACCTCTTTCCAGAGGTAGGCGGAGGAGGACCTGTGATCTTGGAAGAAATAGTCATTTGCTTCTTAAGGCAGTTTGTGCAAAGGTAGCAACTCAGTGTCTACGCCAGTATCATTGTCGTCTGCAGAAGGACAGGGGAAGGAGTCAGCTCCACACACTACTCTCATTCAAGGGATGTTCAATTATAAAAAGAATTGTGAAGAACGGCCTTAAAGCCTGACAGGAAATATTATGAGCTAACACTTTGTTCCCTGGGATTTTGATCCTACATCAGTTAGAAGGTACAGAGTATCTTTCCCCCAAGCAAACAGTGGCATAAATAACACTCTTTTAAAAATCTCAAATTGTAGTTACTCACTTAAACAGAGAGCTTGGGACAATTTTTGTCATCATTTTTGAGCAGAGCCCAAAAGCCAGCCCCTGTATCTCCACATACTTTATTAGCAAGTGTGTGAGGAGACACTTTTTCTACTTCTTGAATGATTTTTGCAGTAACTTTTATTTTTGCTTTCTTTTATTTTTGGGACTATAATATAATTATACCATTTCTCCCCTACCTTTCCTCCCTCCAAACACATCTCCTTGTTCTCTTTCAAATTCATGAACTCTCTTGTAATTAATTGTTCTTACATACATATAACCAGCTCATTCTGTATAATGTATGATTTTAGGGCTAACCATTTTGTATCACATGGCCAGTTGATGTGCTCTTCCTGGGGAAGACTGTTTCTCACTTTCCACATTTCCTCACTGCTTGTGGGTCTTGGCGTAGGTTAGGCCTTGCTGTCTTCCCCTTGCCTACTTTGGCATGTCTGTTTGTTGTTGTCCTTCTTCGAGTCATGTTTAGGCACACTTTATGGATTTAGCTTCTGATAAAAGGTTATTTAAAAACCTTCCGTGAATACGGTCATCCAGTGTTTTGAAATCAATTAGACTTTCTATCAATATCCTTCTAGTAATTAACAGAGAAGCATTTGCAACCAAGTCCTCTCTAATGTTGCTTAAATGTATAATAGAACCATTGATAATGTCTTAAATAAAACAACTGCCAGCATCCTGGCAGCCTAGACACAGGTGCCAGCTTTGGCCCTCAGAGTCATCCATCAGTCCTGCTAATAGAATGACTCCAACAGAATGGCCTCATAAAGAAATGTGAGTTTAGTTCTTATTTTATTCTACTCAATTAAAGAATCACTGCAGACTCTGTCCTGCATTTTCGACACATGTTTCCAATTAGTGCGGCAGTGCAGGCCCCTGACTTGATAAAAGCATTGACGTGTACCTTCAGTGCCTGGACAATGTACTCTTTCATTTTACAAGGTGGCCAAAGTGCAGTTTTAAATAGCTTTTTTAAATGTTAACAAAAACCCAGAGGTATAAGCTTAGAGAAAGGTGAAGAAAGGAGAGTGCAATGTTGTTTGAATTGCCTGCAATAGATTTCTAGAACCGTGTGTGCATAGGGGGACTTATTTGCCAAGGTCTGCACTGAGCATTTGCAAGCTTGTGTGCAAGAAGCATTACAGCTCCTGGGAACTGCACTCCAGGACCATTAGATGGGAACTTGGTTACCTCAGGAAATACAACTTACTGTACAGTAGATTTGTTTCGTACAACCACTCTGCTCAAAAGGCAATAGAACTCCCCATTCAAGGAAATTGTTTCCAAGCCTGCTGCAAACTGATGGGGTACTTGCCTGCAGCAGGGCTCCTCAGAGTAACTGCTGGAAGCCTGGTGTGGCTTAAAGTGGCAAAATAAAGTGAGTGCCCCAGAATCTGGAAATTCGGTGTGGGCATGCTTAATTTAGGCCATCAGATTCTACTTTCTGTATGCAAGAGGAAAAATTAAGATAAATAAAATATTTTACGGCTCTATTGGATGTTGTTTACCCTCCATGGGTCCAGGAACACTGAGATGTTCCCACTCTGGGTCATGGAAATTGTGATATCTTCTGTCTCAGAATGGTGATAACCTAACCCTTTGTGTGATTAGTTCCTGCATAAAGCAACTAACAAAGCTCTCAGTGTCTGGCTTTTACGTTTCCAGATACCGCTCAGTTTTGTGCCATAATGCTCAAACCAAAGTGCCCATCAATGGCAAAAAACTCTGCCCCCTGGACATACTGCATAAGTCTGGAATGCACTTACTAGTGTAAAGCAAAATCAAAAACAGGTAAAACTGAGTAAGTGGGGTTTTTTTTCTTCTAATTTTGACTAGAGAAAGGGTAATCGAGATGGACTTTCTGGGAGCTTCAGTGTCAGGCTCTGTGACAAAAGTCGCCGGTGTCCTGTTTAGGTCTCATGACTATACAATAGTTCTCCATTTCTGTATGAGGATGCCACAAAGAAATGGACAGAAAGCCAGCAGACATACCTTCCATCACTTTCCTGCCCCCTCCAATTACCCCCTCTATTGACATCTGAGGTGTGTCCTCAAAAACATGCCTGAAGAGAAGTGTCCCATCTCCATTGGCTCTCTTCACCGCTCCACTGACTCTTACTAGTTTGACTTAATTACAGTAGTGATTATTCCCCATGTTTAATGAATAACTCAGGATTTAGAATATGACTAACATTCCAGAGCACTGTCTCAAACAAGGCATGCTGGAGGCTTACATCCCATGATCTGTTGAAACCCATTGCACTGGGGCCATCATTTCTACCATAGCACCACAGAGTTCTTCATGTCCCCACGATATTCACAGTGTTAAATTCAGTGGCCATCCCTGAGTCTCATCAGAGTCATACTACGACATTGACGATCGATATACTCCACATTTACAAACAGCTGTCTTAGCCCTCTTCTTACTACCTCACAATAACCCACTTTGGCTCTTTTTACTCCCTTCTAAGTTTGCTAAGACTTGTGAAAGGCTCTCTAGTTGGACACAGTCTCTTCTTTTGCACATTGATTCTTATTGTAGACTAAATTGTGTTCCACCTAAAATTTATGTGTTGAAGCCTCTACCTGCCCCTGTGACAGTGTGGTCTTCAGAGGGATAATTGGTGTAGATATCTAGGGTCATGACAATAGAGTTCCTGTAATGAACTTTGCACCCTTAGAAGAAGAAGAAACTAAAATGTGGATGTGATGGCACAGCCCTGCAATCTCAGCATTTGAAAGGCAAAGTCAGGATTACTGCAAGTATGAGGCTAGTCAGAGTTAATCAACAATATTCGGTCTCAAGGGGGAAAATCCTTTCAAACACTGCTTTGAACAAGTCTTTCCCATTTTATAAACAATTCCATTTCTCCTCTCCTCTTTGATTCATCATTTTCCCCTACCATTTACACCTAATTCACAGCAGAATGCATCCAGAATATTTATTTTTTAGTAATGTCACAGCTATGTGAATTCAGCATCTCATTCACTTGAATGATTGCAGGAACCTCCCAGTCACTCTCCCTGGGCCTTGACACATAGTAATGATTAACCAAAATGTCACATGGCACCCTTTCTCTCCTCAAGACTCCTCTAGCCTTCAAATTGAAGTCACAGTTCCTGCCATGACTTACAAAGATCTGGGAGTAACCAGCCTGTACCACCTCACTGACTTTATCTCTACATCATTTATCTGTCTTGGTCCTCTGTGTCCACTTTCTGCTCCAAGCACACTGAAGCAATCACTGTACCCACTGTCTCTGTGTGTACTGTACCTTCTAGTAGGGGTGCAGGAATGTTCCTTCCCTTATATAATACCTACATTTCTACTTTTTATGTTGCTATTCAACTTCAAAGTTCATGTCATCTGAAGCATTCCCTCACCACCCTATGTAGAATGCCCCCTCCTCTCTGCCTAGCACAGTGCTATTCTCATTGCCCTGATTAGGTTTTTTTTTTTCACTGTGTATCAAAACCAGGCATTCCAAATAGTGTATTTATTTGTTTTTAACCACCTTTTCCCACCGCACTATAAATATAGTTATAACAGGGGACTATTCTGATCCATTCTCCCCAATAGCCTCTCTCTAGAGCAAAGTATAATAGGTGCTCAATGAATATTTTATCTATGTATCATTATAACTATACAAAAGATTAATACATAAAAAGGCCTGTGATATGGTTGGTTGATCTCAATGAAATGTCCCAGAATAGACCATTTACCCTGTATAAAATCAAACATGAAAGGTTGAGCAAAAGGACAGAATCAGACTCTTAACATTGACATTATTTTCATGTTACACGTCTGTGTGCACATCTCATGTACAAGCCCCAGCTGAAATCACTAAACTTAAAATTTCAAAACAAAGACTTTGCCCTTCAGCCTGTGTAAATGTTGAATTCTTCCCTCTGCAAATCCATCAGGGTCATTGTTTATCATTTCAGACAAACCATCTGGCTGGGGTCTTAGGTCTCTGTCCCTCTCTAGACTTAATTTGCTATCATCTTAAACCATATAATCTTGAATATGCACCCGAAAAAAGTTTCATACCCCAAATGGGCCCAGCTGAGACAAGGATGTCTTTAAGTTCCCATCTGTTCTCTAATAACCTCTGTATTGCTAAGTCTACTGGCCAGCCCATCATCTTTCTTGTACTTATACTGTAATGGCAATTGTGTGAAAACCCAAAATGTTAGCAATAGTGCAAAAGAAGTACTGCAAACTCAGGAAATGACCGTAGCTAGACTTCTGGAAAATTACCGGAAACAGAAGGTATTTTACAAAAGCCACAATACATGCATAAGGACATGCAAGACAAATAATTCATTGGTTCTTTTTATGGTGCTTTTGAGGTCATTGATATTAAGCTGCTGCACTGTCTTCTCATGTGAGCACTTTAGCAGGTCTGAGTTGATCTAACTCAGAGTTACTGACATAATTAATAATCCAGCTGGATTATTATTGAGTTAACAATTTAGAGGATCTAACAGCACAGACATTTCTATATTTGCAGCCACATGCTACACTGAGGGGCACAGGACTTTCTTGATGCAGCAGTTTCACAGAGTTTTAAAAACATGTCTGTTGGCCCCTGATAGTAAGCTCCTCACAGAATGTCAACAGACAAAGCAGAGAGAGGAGATGCTGTGGCCGGGGTAGGACACTCCAATTCTTCTTACTTTGGGGACACAATTTGGAAGGCGTTGGTGTGATCGTTATGAGGGCAGACTCAAGAGCCAAGCTCTGTTCAAAACTCAATTCTGGTTGATCCTTGGAAAATGTCTTTTACTTCCAAACCCTAGCTTTGTCACCTCTGAAATGCAGCCAAAAATTCCAGGTGGTTCTGAGGACCAAGTGAGATAACATGAACAGTGATTTTCCTTGTGCCTGTGCTCAAGAACCTCTGGGAAATGGTGGCGGGAGGGGGGTGGGGGGGGGGGGGGTGGGGTGGTGGTGGTGTAGTTTGATCTGCTGGCACTTTCATCTGAGTATAAAACTGTCCTGGGGGAGGGATGGATGCAATGTCATGCCCCAGGCAGCAAAGTCTGGTGCTAGTGACTAACCACATCCCTTAGAGTAGTAGAACAATCACTTTTTTGTGAGCAGAGGTAAGTCCCTCCCTGCTGTGACTAACTAACCATGACTAACACAGAGAAGGGAATTGGCCACCCTCTTATAAGACACTGTTGGGAAACTGACCATGATTTCTTAAAGAAATTTCACCATAGATAATGTCTGATCCTTGTAGCTGCTATAATATTTCACAAGCTGGAAAAAATTTACTCATTTTCAGGAAACAAAGGGCAACCATAAGATACGCTAAATGCAAAATTTCTAGAAATTAGTTTTGAATTCCTAAAGTAAAATTCATTTCTTAATGGTGTGGTAACAGCCCTTTGGCAGGTTGTGTCCCTGAATACGTTGGCATGAGCAGAGATGTAGAGCTTGATAAATGATGGTGAGCTGAAAATGTGAACTGAAAATGAAAATGTGAACTGAAAATGCATATCAATAACAACAAAAAAAAAAGTCCATATTGGCCTCAACATTGGAATTGTTTTGAAATTATCTCTCTCAAAGCACTGTGAAGCCTGTCAGAAATGTCACTGATAGTGGTTAAGTATGTGGCAACGTCTTGAAACTGGCTTCAATACAGTTCCTTCTTTTTTAGAAAACCCCCACCTTTTGTAACCTATTGCTCCACACGGTCCCCAAAGCAATGATCTCGCAAAAAACGTGACTTGTGCTGCAAGTGGTGTGTGCCATAAAACACAAAAGGAGGAACAAACCAGCCGAGGTTGAAAAGCCACTGGGTTTCTTCCCTGGTATTTCATATGTCTGCGCTCTCTTTAGAACTGTGTGTGACTTATAGATCCCATACCTGGTCATGTCGCAAAGCCCTTGGCAGGATGCTGAGCAAGTGAAAGCCCCTGAGATTCATGGGAAACAATTCTGGGGCTTCTTTTACTTCTCCAAACTTTCCTTGGCCCCTCTGATGACCAGTGTCACTCATAGCATGGTGATAAAGACACAACAAAGTCCCATGGCCTCAGGTACTAGACGTGTGGTTCTTTTTATTTACTTCCTTAACATTCGTGCTTTGTATTTTCTTTTGACAGTGCCAAGGTTCGAATCCAGGACCTTATTCGTGTAACCAAGTTCTCTGCCGCTGAAGAATTACCTCTAGCCCTACAGAGGTGATTCTTGTCACATAATCTTGGAAATCTCAATATTAAGAGCTAAGAATCCAGAGCTGTGGTTTCTTCCTATTCTTGGAAGCATCCTTCCTGCCCAGAGAGAAAAGAGGTTTCCCCAGGGCCACAGCATCCCCACTCCTCTTCTCTTGTATTGTGGGTCATTCAGACACGCTCCCTAATAAAGCTCCTAGGAACACACAAATCCTTTTATTTCTTCACTCTGCTGCCTGTCTCCAGAAAGCTGCCTCTCTGAGTGTGTTTGCTTTTGGAAAGTGCCAGTAACCTAAGCCTGAATCCAGTCTCCTTTCCACTGTTGGCCATGCCACATTCCCACTGGAGTTCTTTCCAGCGGGCTGAACAGCATCACCATGCTGCTGGCTGCCCTTGTTAGAACCTGCTACGACCAGGCATTATACCTACTTCTGGCTTCAGCTGAAAAGTCTTTCATTTCTTACCATGTAGCACTTAATTCTCCCTTCCCCTCCCTCCCCCACCCCGTTTCTTTCTTTCTCTTTTTCCCTGCCTCCTTTCTCTTACACTGCTGCTATGGTGTCCACATCCCCACCATCACCAGCACGAACGACCCATAACAGTGTCGGTGGGCAGAGAGAACTGACTGCTGCACAGGGAAACACCGACGACACCGATGCCGGGTGACAATCCCACTGTGAAGGCCTGACGTGACAGCCTCCAGCAGCTCTTCACCGACCTTTGCCACATTCCCAACCCTTGTTTGGAACTGTAACGTCTGTGCTCCTGTGACAGCTCCACTCCATTGAAACGTCTAGCCTCGCATTATCATGATGCTGCCTCGGGGCAGTGGCACTTTTCCTGTTTTCTACTCTACCCTTTAGTGATACTCCTCTCAAGCTCCCCTGCTTTGTATGTGTGACTGGTAAGTTCTCTCTCTCTCCATTTCTCTCTGTCTCTGTCTGTCTGTCTCTCTCTCCCTGTGTCTCTCTATCTCTTTCTCTCTTTCTCTCCCTCCCCCTCTCTGTTTCTCTCTGCCTGTATCTGTCTCTCTATCTCTCTCTCCCTCTCCCTCTGTCTCTGTCTGTCTCCCTGTCTTTGTCTGTCTGTCTCTCTCTCTCTCTTCTCCCTCTCTATCTCTCTCTCTCTGTCTGTCTGTCTCTCTGTCCCTCTCTGTCTCTGTGTGTGCGTGTGTGCACGTGTGTGTGTGTGTGTGTGTGTGTGTGTGTGTGTGTGTGTGTGGATTTCTCTCTGACCCTGAGCCCATTATGTCGATTCTTCTGCCCTCATCACCTTGTCCAGTACAGTGACTTCACAGTACTGCCTGCTCGCTCACTCGCTGACTCTCATTCATCTGACAAGTATCTCTGATGAAGTGTCACAGTCCCCAGGAAGTTTCCCTTGACTTTTCCAGTCTTAAGTAGGTATTTCTCTTAAGTGTGCTCTCAAAACTGGATTGTGTCAGCCTCACACTTGCTCCACTGCAGCCACATGTTCACTTCTCTAATTATCTCACACTTTCAGCTCATGAATTCGAGCAGCCCCTGCCTTCCTTGTTCTGTGTGCCATCCTGCACATGAGCAAATCTTCCTGAATCAATGAATCAGCCTGTCATGGGAATAAAACTAAGAGAGCATTTAACGAAAGATAGGTCAATATAAAGACACTGCTGTAAGAGCTGGTGAAGGAGAAGCAGCAGGTTCCCTCCAGAACCAGAGCCGCATGACTTGGGTTTATGGCAAGAAGAGTTTCAGTGGCATCGTGGGGCTGGAAACCAAAGTGGAGTTCATTGAAACTGGTTGTGACATAAGTCTGTGTAGGAGCCAAAGGTGAGCAAACTCCCTGAAAAGTTGTTCCATGATTTTTTTAAAAAAGGAAGATATTGTTGGTACAAAAAGTGGAGAAACATATATACAGATACATACATGAAAGACTTTTTAAAAGTCACTTCTGGCCAAAAAAAAGAAAAAAAAAATCAAAACTCTCCCTAGGATTAACCAAAAGGAGACAATAAACATGGGGAGGAAGGAAGCACAACTGGACAAATGTACACACTCACATTTTGAATCCCAAGCTTTGACAAAAGTCTGCTCAGAGAAACAGAGACTCCCAAAGGCTCTAGAAAGGGAGTTCACAGCGCTACCGGCCTGTGCATTGTGTAGTGTTAGTGTCTTTGTTGGTAGGCATTGTTACTGTATTGTGTAGCGTTAGTGTCTTTGTTGGTAGGCATTGTTGTTGTCTTGTGTAGCATTAGTGTCTTTGTTGGTAGGCATTGTTACTGTATTGTGTAGCGTTAGTGTCTTTGTTGGTAGGCATTGTTACTGTATTGTGTAGCGTTAGTGTCTTTGTTGGTAGGCATTGTTACTGTATTGTGTAGCGTTAGTGTCTTTGTTGGTAGGCATTGTTGCTGTATTGTGTAGTGTTAGTGTCTTTGTTAGTAGGAATTGTTGCTGTATTGTGTAGTGTTAGTGTCTTTGTTGGTAGGCATTGTTACTGTATTGTGTAGCGTTAGTGTCTTTGTTGGTAGGCATTGTTACTGTATTGTGTAGCGTTAGTGTCTTTGATGGTAGGCATTGTTACTGTATTGTGTAGCGTTAGTGTCTTTGTTGGTAGGCATTGTTACTGTATTGTGTAGCGTTAGTGTCTTTGTTGGTAGGCATTGTTACTGTATTGTGTAGCGTTAGTGTCTTTGTTGGTAGGCATTGTTACTGTATTGTGTAGCGTTAGTGTCTTTGTTGGTAGGCATTGTTACTGTATTGTGTAGCGTTAGTGTCTTTGTTGGTAGGCATTGTTACTGTATTGTATAGCATTAGTGTCTTTGTTAGTAGGCATTGTTACTGTATTGTATAGCATTAGTGTCTTTGTTAGTAGGCATTGTTACTGTATTGTGTAGCGTTAGTGTCTTTGTTGGTAGGCATTGTTGCTGTATTGTGTAGTGTTAGTGTCTTTGTTTGTAGGAATTGTTGCTGTATTGAAACCACAATGTAAAGGAAAACAGAACAGAGATGTGGGAAATCTTTCGCCTTAATTTATTAATAATTCTTTTCAGAAAAGTCTAGTGACTCATGGAATAAACAAGCATACATTCACCTCCCACTTAAAGTACTATCATGCACATTTGAAGACCTGGTGGATCCTGAAGGAAAAAACATTTTTTTCCTGAAAAATGAATCTCCCTCCAAGGTACACTTCATTTTTTGTATGAAAAATGTTTCTGCTGTAGAAAGTCATAACTAACTTGTTGAAGTTTACACAGAAACATTTCCAGTAAACAGAGCAGAGTGCAGCGTTTCAAGGAGGCTGTGTGAGGGCTGTGAGGATGAAAGCCATGGAAGAATAGCAGATGTGCCCCAGACCCTCCTCATTGTCATCAATCATAAGCCTGTCCTGTTCCCGTGGTTCTCAAGCAGTAGGTCTCAGACCCCTGAGGGTAGCAGAATTTATTGTGAGGGGGTCTGTAAATCCACATACACATTCAGTCTGGGCAGACTAAATAAATAATATGTCATGAGCATACATTACTATTTTTAACATGTCTATAGAAGAGGTGATGGGAAAGCACAGTTTTGTTCACTTGGCTGAAGTAAAAGCCAAGCTTGGCCTGTGGGTCTTCTCAATCTACAAATATTGAAAGTGTCATTGATACATCCTCATAGTCAAAAACAGTTGAGTGAGTATTGCCATTTGAAGAAAGGCTCTATGAAGCTATTTTTGGGGGGAGGCTGTCATAACATGTGGAATTCAGAGAACTACTTGTGGGTGTCGGTTATTCCCCTTATGTTCTGGGGTCTAATTCAGATCGCCAAGCTTCATAACAAGAACCTTTGCTTGTGAGTCATCTCAGCAGGCTTTGGTGTGTGTGTGGACACGGGTTCTTAGATGAGGTTGTACTTCTGATCCTCCTGCATCCGCCATCCTCGTGCTCGAATTATACCTGTGCACCACCATGCCTGGTTTCTTTGGTCCTGGTGGTTGTAAGAAGGGCTGCATGCTAGGCAAGCGCTCTGCTGACTGAAGACATTCTAAACGCATTACACTGAGTTTTTAAAGCTTTTCATGCATTATTAAAATTCTGTAAAATGGTATGACATGCTTGCTTGTTTTACTCAATGGTTATTCCTGTAGACTGCTTTTGTGCTAAAGCCAATGTTAGTCCACAATGAAAACATCAGCATGACTTGAAAATGAAACCTAGCACCCAAGACAATATTTTTAATCTGACAGGAGGGTTTTCTCTTTTGAATACTGATAGTATTCACCAAGGCAGGAAAAAGGGGAAATCCTACCTTCCTTCTACTCTTCTACTTTCTTTCTGCCTGGAGGGATCATCCTTTGTATTTTATTCCCTTTTCCTCTATGTCATGGTGTCTCGGGGACGACTCACATAAGAGGGTAAAGATTACTTTTGGAACGCAGGCAGGGTCATCTCAAGTGCCTTACTCAATTCAGGTCAGACGTCACTGCTATCGTTTTAACAGCCAGTGGGTGTAAAACTCACTGTTCCTTTCTATCTGTGAGATAATCCTGGCTCTCCCTTTCTCTCCATGATGCTATTGCCAAAAAGAATGAATCCCACACCTACCTCACTCACAGTGACCTCTGAAACAAGAGGAGCGGGTGTTTCTTACAGCTAACTGAAAATATTTCCCTTCTAAGACTGTAAATAGCACAAATGCCTACTCCAGTTGATGGATAATCCTCACAATACTTGTTTTTCCAATACAGCATTTTAGAGACAACATCACAAGTAGGATAAATGGGCTGAAGTCACTAACCTATGTTCCAGTCCTAGATCTCCTTGCTTAATTCTCAATTCTCAAACTAGCCTCTTGACTTCATTTTGGAAGCCAGCTTCCTTGAAAACTTATCTTGATTATCCAAATTTTCCATCTAAGTAACAGACAGGGGCTGATGCAGCAGAGGCAGTGGAATGATGCACACAAAAAAAGCTCTTCCCAGAAGACATTTCCCTAAGATTTCTTAAGTCAACCATGTCCATATACTGCCAATGTCAAGAGACTAAAAGACAGGAGGCCCCTCCTGTATTCAAGACCACCCAATTTCCTTACTCGTAATCACTTACAGTGTACCTCAATATGTTTATAAAACAAGCAGCACCATTTTTCTTTGTAGTTGTGTCTTATTAACTATTATCTAAATTGTTAATCTTTTTATTTATTTATTTATATACTTGAAATATACATGGCTTTTCATGAAATGGGAGTGCTACTTGTTACACACCAAATACACTTTACTTTTTAACTTTACTTAGAATGTAGAGACAGAACTTTTGTATCTACTTGGGCTGAGACTACATAGTTAAACTTGATACTGTAAACACATAAAAAATGGTGTTGCTGTCTATTCATACTGCCCCCGTTAAAGAAGACTGAATTGAGTTAAAATAGGAGATTTATGAGTCAGAAAGAACAGTGAGAAAAAGCAGACTCTGCTAGAAATGTCATGACAGAGATTTTCATGTCACATTCAAAATACAAAATCAACACTTGTCATAGAAAAAATAGCCCATGATTATGACATTTATGAAAAATATAATTAAAACATATATGCTTATATCTCTGTTCAGTTTAGTACTTGAGACATTATTAACACTTCGCCTTTCATTATCTTCCTAAGTTCTATCCCAAATTCATACAAAGGAAATCCAAGAAGAGGTATGATGTCCCTGTCCAGTTTCTGAGTGTCGCAGGATATCTTCTATTGTAGCTGAAAAAGACTGATAGGCAAATGTCAACAATGGCTTAAAAATAAAAATACTTTATACTAAAAATTAGTGACAAAGTAGAAGTGGTCTCTGGTATGAAGGATTAGTTAAGAGTAATGGCTGCTCTTGCGGTGGATCCAGGTTCAATTCAAACACCCTAGTAGTAACGAACAACCATTCCAGTTTCAAAAAATCCAATGCCTTCTTTGAGCCTCCACAGGCAAAGCATGTATGTAGACATACATAAGGGCAAAACACGCATATAAATAAAATGAAATGAACCTTTAGAAGTGGTCTATTTATGGATTCATTCAGTTGTGTGTTTGAACCAAATAGAAAGCAGAGGTGTCCATCATTTCAGAACATGTTGTGGATATCACTCTGTATAAATAAAATGCTGATTGGCCAGTAGCCAGGCAGGAAGTATAGGCGGGACAAGCAGAGAAGAGAATTGTGGGAGGTAGAATGCTGGGGAGGAGAGACACTGCCAGCCACTGCCATGACAAGAAAGAAATAAGGCACTGGTAAGCCATAAGCCATGTGGCAAAGTATAGATTAGTAGAAATGGGCTAAATATAAGAGTAAGAGCTAGACAATGGTAGGCCTGAGCTAATGGCCAAGCAGTTTAAATAATATAAATGTCTGTGTGTTTATTTCACAAGTGGGTTGTTGGACTAACAGGGCTTGATGGCACCTGGAGAGAAGGTCTCCAACTAGAAGAACATGGAGTACACTTGGTTTGTTCCTTCTAGGCATTTTATACATGATACTCAAGGGAACTGTAGGGGTAACTGGCTTGCCACAATTAAAACCACAGCATGTGGGGCAAGTTTTAGTCATACTACATGATTCCCAAGTTTCATCTTTGCTAAGGGATCAAGAAGATTCAAGTCAAATTCCTTCAGACATAAATTGAAGCATATAGTTACAGGATTTTTCATAGTTCTTGTGACTATTAAAATGTTATTTTCTAAAATAATTTGAGAATTCTACTTTAATTCTGTGGTTTAAGGGAATCAGTAATAAATAATAAGATAAAAATGATGTGTGTGGAAACATGGTAAATGAAGTAAGGGAAACTCCAGGGGCATTTTTTTTTCACAAATCAGTTGGCCTAAGTTTTTCATCTCTTTTGGCTTTTAATTTCTCATTAGAAATAGTCTTCAATAACATATTCATTGTACGTCAATGATTTGTCCATATTTCTCTTCTGGAAGCTGAGCACACCACTTCTAGTGATTACTCTACTTGAGTTGTCTGTCTGCTGAACTGCCTTTGTTTCCCTTTGGCTGAGATTTGAGGCTGAATATTCACCAACAGGAAGTAGCACTGGTGTGGATCCCAACTTGGCAAAATTATTGGGCTCCACCCCAACAAGTCACCAAAACATTTGAGTTTAGTCAGAACACCAATTCGTCACTCCATAAAACTAAAAGTGGCCCTCCATTCCACAGTAACCTGTTCATTGACCATAGAGAAAGTGAGGTCTGTGAATGAACTCATTGATGATAAAGCCCAACTTCCTTAGATGTCAAAAGAGATCTGAAGCTGCTCCATTTTTTCAATCTCCTTGAATAATGGGGGAAGGCGAGGAAAGAAAGGTTGGGACAAAAAAGAGAGAGGGACATCTTAACTCTTTAAAATTGTGCTGTGAATATATAAAATAAAATAACCCACTGAGAGAAAAGATCATGCAGTCCAATCCAGGGCTTTTTTTAATATAAGGCCTAGCTGTATGGACTTCCTAAAGATGCTAACTTTCCCAGTCATAGACTCTCCTCAGTACTAAGTAGATACTTCTGGTGCCACTTAGCTTTATTTTAGAGATAAGAAAGATGTCAAGTAATGAATGCAAGCCATGTCTATTAGAGAAAAGCAATGTGGTGATGAAAAAGTGCACCGTCTCTGCAGGTGGAAGAAGTGAGGTGTTAGAACATCTTGAGTGTGTAGATGACCATGTTAACTAACAAATGATGAAGACTGAGAGCAAAATTTCAAAGCCACTATAAAAGGCCATGAATCACAGCCAATCGAGACTTCAAATTGATAAATCTATGTGATTTCCATAAGGGATACAGTCAGGTTTATTCCATACGGTGAAGAGAAGATAACATGTCACTTTTAGATATTCCTTATATCCTTCCCTATTTCAGTCCTAAATATGGAAATCTCTGAAGAAACAACTTTTTTCTGATTGGGCATTAATCTTGAGAGAAGAGGTAGTTAATTGTGACTCAGTCTTTTGTGAGACATGCTCTTTTATGAGTAATGCTCCAAATATTTGGATCTCAGTAATGGCTTTCTTTTCTGGGAAGAATTTTACGTTTCTAGAGAGCCAGAAAAATCCCTCCTTGTTAGCCATCAATCATAACAACCTCCCAGAAAGCTGCTTTCTGTATCTCCTGCTGTTGTGAGTCTGAACTCCTGGGTAACTTACCAGCCATTTTGAACCCAAACTTAGGAAATTGCTATTGGTTTTCTGTCCTCATAGATCTTTTCCAGCTGTTGAAAACAAAAGTCTGAGATGTTCTGAGCCAAGGGAACTTGCATTTTTTTTTTAAGAAAAAAAATTCAGATTCCCACATAAAGATAGATGCACTGATAATGTCAGCATCAAACCCTGTGCTGTGCAGATGTCAGGGTATGGACACCATCTGCTGTTAGTGGAAATGAAATATGACACAGAGGTTTTGGCAGTATACACCAAAATCCTCAAAACATGTATGTTTTTCAATTCATGGTGATAGACTGGCCATATACATTGACCTCCTATTTCTTCCAAGAACCATTAAACTAAAAGAATAGATATATAGAATACCCCTTGCATCTATGTCTTTCAGAACACAGTAATAAAAAATCAAGTCAAATAGTTTTAGAGGAAAAAGTTCAGTATACACCACCATTTACCAAAGTATGGGGTGATGTAAAAAGTCATAAAAGTAAGCAACATCAGATGTTAATAACAACACTGTGGCTGGAGGTGCCCAGGGACAAGATATGGTTAGCAGATCCCAGAATCAAGGACTGCCGGGCAGGAATTGGAATCACAAGTTAAGGGCTATGTAGGTTCAGAGTGTACTGAGTTGACTGAACTAAAAGAAGTGCTGGCGATTGTAGAGAGGCTGCCCAAGGCATCCTCAGGGAGAGATACGCTTACCTTCTCTCTTTTCCCCTATTTTCAGTGTATCTCTGGTGCATCTTAGTGGTTGAACCTGGATGAAGGCTGCCTGGAAGTTGGTCGCAAAGCATCACTGTCTGGGTTTGGTTCCCTGTGACTGAAATAAGTGAGGCTCAGGGAATAGGGAACAAGAGCACAAAGGAAAATACCCAGCACAATAGGAGAGACAAGGCCTGTGCATTCCTGAAGGCCAAATTTCTAACTAATGCTTGGAATATAAATGTAGAGAAGAGCATTTGACATGAAAAGAGTGAGGAGTCCACAGCCTGCAATAGAGATCAATGTAGAAAGAAGGCAGCAGGGCCTGCCTCTGGTACCCCAGAGAACTCTAGGTGCAAAATCAGTTGACAAAAAATTAGGTGGAAGGTAAAAAATGAAGCTAAAAACAGATTACTTGAGGCTGAATATGACAGTTCGAACCAGTACCTCTTCACCAACATGTACACAAAGCACAGAGAGGCAGCATTTTGTCCCAGGGGAGACACCTGAGAACTTTTTTCTGAAGAAGCCAAACAAATCCAGAGAAGTAAAACTTCTAAAAGGTACGTAAGAGGAAAACCATCACCTCTGGATTATTTATGAACCATTAACCTAACAGGCAGCTCCCATCGTTCACCCTGAAGAACTTACAAGTCAACCTTGTCTGACCCATCCCAGGAAGACATTCCAATAGATACAGGAGAAACTTTGTAAGAAACATATACTCATCTCCTCAAGAGTCTTCCTTAATAAGAGACGGAAAATAGTTGAAATTAAAAAGGAAGCTCCAAAGCTCTGAAAACAGAAAAGTCACCTTAGAGGAAGCTAAACTAGCTGAGGAAATAAAAAACACATTTAAAACATTCTTAAAAGCATCTTGAAAGTTGGGCGGTGGTGGCATACACCTTTAATCCCAGTACTTGGGAAGCAGAGGCAGGTAGATCTCTATGAGTTCAAGGCCAGCCTGGGCTACAGAGTGAGTTCCAGGAAAGGCGCAAAGCTACACAGAGAAACTCGAAAAACCAAAAAGAAAATCATCCTGAAAATACATCCAACCAAAGAAACAGAGCAATGAGAAACTGAGATTTAATTATGACTGCCAAATTTAAAATCATCAAACAGAGGCCAGAAAATATTATAAATCTACCAACAGATAAAACTACAAATGGAAAGGATGGTAAGATAAGGAACAAACTGAGCAGGCCAACATCCAACTAATAAAAACCAGAGAAAGAAGGAAAGAGAGAAAAACATGCTAATAGTGTGCAAACAGGTAATAAAAAGACGTGTACTGGAGCTAGAGAAAGATGAGAAACTTCAGCTCAATCGTCCCACCCAAGGCCAAATCTAGTGATCAAACAAAATTCATATTTATGCACTCCGTGACATTTCTGAACAGACTGAGCAGGTTGTCCTCACGTATTTAGGGATATATACACCCATGTTTGTGACAACAATTAAGGAAGGGGCACTGTATTTAAAAGAGAGGAAGGATGTGTATACAGGAAGGTTTGGAGGCAGGGAAGGGAAGGGTGAAATAAAGCAATTATAATCTCCAAAAATAAATACTCAAAAATGTTAACAAGAAGATACCAAGTTACAGAGGAAAAAAACCTTCAGACTAATAAAGTTAGTGTTCCTGGTAAAATTATTGCCTATCTAGAGAGCTAAAAGCATAGTGTCGAGGACATGGGCCTTGAATCACCTCTTGTGAAGCCACTTTGGGGTACTTCCGTTGAGGACGCTATAAGCTCATGAAAGGATGTCCAAGGGTGGTAGACACATGGAACATTCAGTTCTAGAATGTCCAAGGGGCTGTAGCCATATGGAGCATCCAATTCTAGAGTGGTTTGGACAATCAGACCCAAAATACAGGCTCCAGGGATAAATCTGAGTTCCCAGTACCATGTGAAAACTTGGTTATGATGGCATGTGTTTGTAATTCTAGTGCTTAGAGGTGAAGACAGAGAGATCCCTGGAACTCACTGGCAAACCAGTTGCAGCAAATAGATGGACCCTAGGCTTATAGAAACATCCTTTCATGAACAAAAACAATGTTGAGAACAATGGAGGAAGTCACTCATCATATACCTCTGGCCTCCACATGTATCTGCACTTTCACCTCCCAATCTTGCTTTCTATTAGTCTTTTAAAAACAGAAACAACACGTGTTGTTGAGGCCTAAGGAAACTGGAATATTTTTGCATAGCTGGTGAAGATGTACAACAGTGTGACCATTATGGGAAATTACATTGTGATTTTTTTCAAGTTAAAAGTAGCATTGTCTTATGATCCAGATTTTAGTGGGGATTTCTATTGCTGTAATGAAGCATCATGACCAAAAGCACATAGGGAAGAAAGGGTTTGTTTCATCTTATAGCTTATCATCATTTATCTGGAAATCAGGATAGGAACTCAAGGAAGGAACCTAGAGGCAGGAGCTGCAGCATAAGCCATGCAGGGATGATGCTTACTGGCTTGCTTCTTGTGGCTTGCTCAACTTGCTGTTATATACCAGCCAGGACCATTTGCCCAGGGGTAGCACCATCAACAGTGAGTGGGGTCCTTTGAAATTACACATTACTTATGAAAATGCCCTGTAGTTGGAATTTTCCTGCCTGGCCCACATTCAGGACAAATCTCTCTCACCCGCCAGGCCCATAGACACTCAGAACCAACCAAGTGAACACACAGAAACTTACATTGTTTAGAAACTGTATGGTTGTGGCAGGCTTCCTGTTATCTACTTTTTCTATCTTAAATTAACCCGTTTCTATTAATCTATACTTTGCCACATGGCTCGTGGCTTCCCAGTACCTTACATCTTGTCATGGCGGCTGCTGGCGGTGTCTTTCCCAGCCTTCCTGTTCCCAGCCTTCTCCTCCTTCTTGTCCCGCCTACCCTATCCTTCCTGCCTGGCTACTGGCCAATCAGCACTTTATTTATTTTACCCAATCAGAGCAACACATTTGACATACAGAACATCCCACAGCAATGTCTTACTATAGCCAACATTATGGAGGCATTTTCTCAGTTAATATCCCCTCTTCCTGTATATGTCTAAGTCTGTTGTCAAGTTGACAAAAACCAAACCAACACATCTAATAATTCATCTGTAAAGTTATAAGTTTAGCAGTTTACTTTGATATTAAAACATTCCACCCTACAGGGAAACACCTTAAGATGGGAAGCAACTCAAGTAGTTTCAGGAAGTCCCTGAAGTTGACTTGATTCATTAGTCCCCTCCCTGCCCTAGAGAAAAAACAGTAAACACTGCTGAGATTCACTCTCAAGCAAGCCACACTGAAAACACACTCAGAGGAGCAAAGCTGCCAAGATACAGAGGCCAAACAGTAGAAACTAACAGATCTACCTGGAAGAGGCTTAGGGCAACTGAGACACCTGGAAAAGACGGCCTATTAAGCTGCCTGCAGGCTATGCAATATGCTCCATGTTTCCAGCTTTTATTATTGGTCACCCATGCTGGTGTGAGGTTTAGTGATGCAGTTGTCTTTGAAGCAACTCCTTACATGTATTCCTGAAAGTAACCCCCCCACCCCAAAAAAATCATTGGCTCACCAAGTTGAACTTTGGTGGTATTTGTAGTTTAGTCTGTTGTGGGCTCTATACCTGGGATAAGTACACTAGTGTGTGTTGTATCTCCCCAGGAAACATCTCTCACACAACACTATATTTCAGAGAATTGCAAGCAGAGTCCAAACATATTTTTGTACATCCATACAGTCAGCACCATTATGTCATACAGTAGTCAGGAGGTAGAAGCAACCTATATATCCACCGAAAGGTGAATGAACTAACCGAACTGGTATGTTTTCACAATGGAATATTATTTTGCTTTAAAAAGGAAGCGATCCTGTCACATTATCCAATAAGTATGAACCTTGACATGCTAATGAAGTAAGCCTGTCACAAAATGACAAAGTGTAAAGACAAGCCACCTAAAGTAGTCAAAATTTTAGTAAATGCAATAGTGGTTAGTGGACAATGAAAATGGATGTTGTTTAATGTATATTGAACTTCAGTTCTACAAGAAGAAAATGCTCTGGAGATCCATCTCAGAGTGATGCAAACAAATGACTTCAACAGAACTGTACACCTAATATTCAGATGGTGAGAGCTGGGCATGTAGTTCCACAGTAAAGCACTTGCTTAGCATATGAAACACCTGGGTTCAATTAGCCAGCATACTCTTTAAATTGGAATGGTATATATTTTTATCATATTGTTAAATAGTCTGTGTGCTTTGGTTAACAATTTTGTATGTATATTTAAATGCATATTAAAAATGTAGAAAAATAGATAGCAAAATGCTTGGTGAATGCCATCCAAGCTATAATTAAACCCCACTTGACTTTCTAGACTTGCTGACATTGTATTGTAGGCACAAATGATGAAATTTTCAACGATAAAAAAAAAATGGAGAAAAAACTGGAGTTTTCTGTGAGTGAATGACCCTGACTGTAGAAACCTGTGCGTGATAAAGAAGCAATTACAGTCTCCTCAGAAGTTCAAGGCATCGGAGTCTTTCAGGGACCTTTACAGACTGCTACTACTTCTGTCTAGTCTTGGAAAAAAGAACTTAAAGTTAGATGGTCCTTCAGCAGCTGAATTAGAAAACTTCTATTTGAGACTCTCTTTGTGGGGTTCAAAAATAATTAATGCTTTTCAAATTTCTTACCTGAGTACTGAATTTACATCATTTCCATTCATCTCTTCCGCAGCCAACTAGTTCTGTGCTCACCCAATTCCTGTGACTTCTTATTTGTTACACACACACACACACACACACACACAGACAGACACACACACATACACACACACACACACACACAGAGAGAGAGAGAGAGAGAGAGAGAGAGAGAGAGAGAGAGAGAGAGAGAGATGGGCGAGAGAAAGAGAGAACTTGCTGGGTCCATTATGTGTTGTTCATATGTATATATATTCAGGGCTACTCATTAGGACTTGGATGACCAATCAGAAGGGCTGCCCCTGGAGAAGACTGACACACCCTCTTAAGGCAACTATTAACTGCCTATAACTTTTCATATAGGAGTGAGACCTTCTGAGAGTTTCCCTATCTATGTTGGAATGCCAACCAGGTTGCCATTTTGCAGGTCTTACTTCCCTATTGTTGGGACTTTATGGTTGACATGACTTCCATGTCAAAGAAGACACTACCTTGCAGTAGAAGTCTGGTCCTCTGGCTCTTACAATCTTTTTTACTTTCTTTCCTAATGGTCCCTGAGCCTTAGGTGCAGGGGTTGTGTTGTAAATATATCCTCAAGGGTTGGACACCCAACAGTCAGTTGTATGAGAGTATTTTGACCCCTTGAGTTGCTGTGGTAGTCTCCGTACACTTTGGTGAGGGGTGAGAGCTATAGTTATCACTGGTGATAAGGAAACATGATTAGACTGAAGTCAGAAAATATAATGGTTTAGAATAATAGTACATTCTCCTCTAGCTTATGTGACCTCAGTAGCCATGGGTAATTGGATAGGTTTACAGTATTAGGCACAAATTTCCTCCTATTAAGTGGGCCTTAAATCCAATTACACAGCTGTTGGTTACCCAAACATGTAACTATCATTAATATGTCTTTGACAGGGTGGCTGTTGTTGTGGTTCATAGGCTTTACAGCTGGATAGCACTACTGATTGCTTTTTGGGGGTGGGTGGGGGAGCAGTGTGCATAGAATCTTTGTATACTATGAGAACTAGTTGTCAAGGAGATTTCCAAGTTCCAGATCGATTTCTCCAAGGCCTGTGTCCAAGTGTGTTGTTGTTGTACCTTCAGCAATAGGGTCTTAACTTCAATGTGTAAGAAATTAAAATTTCTCAGATACTCAGAAAAAGAAAACCACATATAAATAGTCCAGATCTTCTCACTCAATAATAGAGATAAACTGTTAGTACTGAATTTAAAATGCAATTTTCAAGACAAAAAAAAAAAAGTCACAGAGAGAAATTAAACACATTTTCTTATTTTATTGAGGATAATTTGGGTCACAAACTACCCCCAAAAATTGTTTTTGAGGGAACATGTGCTGATTTAGAAAACATTTGCAATATCTAGATCTTAAAAATTATACCTTGCCTATAGCAGATCAAGAAAAAGAGCTGTATGAGGATGTTTGTTGACTTTTCTTTAGTTTACATATAGCCAGCTGGTTTCTGACCTCTTTATGTAAATATTCAGCTTTTCACACAATCAGATTTCATATTACCTTGTTATGATAGCATTCTGGACAGGCTTTCACCCTTCACTAACTTTTGCAAACCATACACAAGAAATTAAAAATGGTTAAGATCACTGCTTATCCAGTAAATACAACTCCTGATATTACATATGTGTGTGTGTGATTGTGTGTGTGTATGTGTGTGTGCATACATATGTATATACTTGCTTATACATATATACTTCTTATTCACATATGTAATTGGCAGTGAGACACTAGAGCCTCAGAGGGGTTAGCAGTATACTTAAAGGTTTATGCTAGTGGCCTCTATATTATTGTACTTTCACATGTGTTTTGCATATCTCTGGTAAAACAGACATATAACATAACCTCTCTTTTCTGCAATCATACAACTAGTATTTTTTAATTCTTATTTTTAAAGTAGTTGAATTGAAATGGGATTTAGAGACTCTGTTGTGTATTTTTCCACGTGGATGAAAAAAAATTAGAGAATCGAGCTCTGTTTTTTTCAAAGTCCAGGGGCCAGAACAGAAAAGCCACGGTGATCTTAATATCCTGAAGAACGGGAGGCTTAGTTAGTGCCTGATCAAGACAAATGACCCAGGCAGCTGCAAAAAGAATTCCCACCAGCTACCGACCCGCAAACTCTGGTGTCCTTTTACATTTTTAGAAAAGTATCAAAATAAACTTAAAATAACACCAATTACTTAGGGTTATAATGAAATATCCTAACCTAAACTTCAAAGACTATAATGTTTAACTGTTATTTTTTTGAAGTTTAAAAATGTTAAACATTCAAGTTTCTACAGAATTTAGTGATTGTTAAACACGAATCATTTTTTTTTCTACAGACTTGCTGGTTTTCCAGATGCATAGAATAGTTTATGACACATGGTCTGTAAATATTGTTAAATAAGATGTTCATGGTATATAACTTATGTGAAGATATAAGTACTGAGCGGGATCACGTGTGCAAAAACTATACAAAACAAATAGACACGTAGCAGTAAAAAATGTTTATTCACTAGATTCGTGTGTGCTTCCAAGTGTGTGTGTGTGTGTGTGTGTGTGTGTGTGTGTGTGTCTGTGTCTGTGTCTGTGTCTATATGTATGTATGCAGGAGTGTCTGTGTGCATGTGTATACCTGCATTGTTGTTTATGTGTAGATGCATATATGTGTGTGTGTATGGATGCAGGTTATAATAATGTGTATGACTGAGTGTACATGTGCATGTGTTTAGGCCAGGACCAGAGATCAATCTTGGGTGTCATTCTTCAGGAGCTATCCATACCACACACACCCCATCTTGTTTTTTGAGGGCATCTCTCTTTGAGACCTGGGGCTCACTAATTAGACTCAGCTGACTGGCCAGCAAGCCACGGGAGGTGCCTGGCTCTGTTTATCCAGTGCTGCAAAGGGAATTAAAACTGTGTGTCACCATCAGGGGATAGAAAAGAGGCCCATCATGATGCTTGTAGCTGTGCAAGGGATAGTTACACCATATTAAGTTTAATTATGACCTGGTTATTATTTTCATTTGGAAATTAAGCATGACATGAGGAAATATGGTGGTGTGTCAAATTGACAAGGGCTGAACTTGTGATGGCTATTCTTGGTTATCAACTTGACTACCCCTGGAATTAACTAACAACCAAATGGCTGAGTACAACTGTGAGGAACTTTACTTAAATGTTTTGAAATGGGAAGACCCACTTCTGATACAGATCTTTCAGGTGGAAAGATATATCTTTCATCCAGACCTTTGGAGGTGGGAAGAGTCACCTTTAATCTTGGTCATACCTTCTGCTGGCAGCCTATGTAAAGGACATGGAAAAAAGAAGCTTGTTCTCTTTGCCTGTTAGCTCTCTCGCTCTTGAAGTCAAGTTCAATCCTTCATTGGCATTAGAACATACTTCTCTGGGTTTTTGACATATACTGAGGACCAGCTGAGACATCCAGTCTTATGAACTGAGCAACTACTAGATTCTTGGAACTTCCATTGACAGATAGCCATTGTTGGACCATAACCTGTAAGCCATTCTAATAAATCTAGCAAGTATATAGAGAATATATATATTCATTCTATAAGTTCTGTTCCTATAGAGAACATGACCAATCTACCAACAAAAGGACAAAATACTGCATTGTTGCCTTATCCGGTTAAATAAAAATATATATATATATATATATATATATATATATATATATATATATATATATATATTTACTTTGCAATTGAAGACATATTTTGACTTAAAGCTTCATTTAATATTTAAGTATCTGATACTCATTAATTGATAATTAGATACATCACTGATTTAGCTTATAAATGAAAACAAGTAGCTATTGATTTGTGCTCAAGCTTTCCAAAGTAGGCACACAAAGTGACTCCCTTTTCTTCTGTAAGCAATGAGGGCAATACAGACAGTCTGGGCAAGTCAGCTTTTATGGTCACCCAGGACTGGCAATTTCTTTGTTGTTACCATACTAACTTCAGGCTTCTGCTTGATTTCTGGTCGTACCTCATTTGTTCCTTTTCACGTTAACTGTTAATTGGATTTTGAGATGGATAGAAATAGAGTTGATAAACTCTGGCCAGTAATTACATTCCTACCTTCATGAGAGAGGCTGGCTGACACCATGATGGAGTGTCTAATGAAAAATAAAGGTCAAAAATAGCCTTTGAACATTCATTTGTTGTCAAAAATTGCCAAGATATTTGAAAAGGAAAACATCAAGAATATTTTGTGTAGAAATTCATTGCAAGTGCCCCATTCTAGCTTACTTTAAATCGCCCAATCCTTATAACCATGCTGAAATGTGTACTCTTGACTTTACTGTTATAATCTAACCTCATCAAAAAGATGTGCTAGTCTGGGTAGCCTTGGACACTAGGAAAGTAAACCTCAGACGTGAGTATTGTAAATGCCTTTCAGCTGCAGAGAAAGAAACACATAGCAGATCCATGGCTGCTTTCCAGTACTGCCTTGTGAGGAGAGTTAGTGGCCTTTATCTTCATAAGTCTGATAGATTATCAAAAGCAACTTCTTTTGAAAACAAAAAGAATACTACTTTGACATTTTGAATTGTTAAAGAGCAAAGCTTTGTTGTTGACTTCAGCATCCCTAGATGATAAAGAAAAAGCAGCCAGGGTCTCTAGCTAGAAAAGAGGGAAGCGTTAGAAGTCACTGTTCCAGTCAATTGAAGGAGAATCGCATACGTAGTATAATAAAAATGTTCTGTGTAATAGTGCTAATGGCTGACACCGATTGACCATGTGCCGGATGCAAGACATTTGCTCTAAATGGTTAAAAACAAGTCTACATTATATGCCGTTTCCCGATATAAGTGATATAAGTAATATGCACAGAAATTGTAATCAAGCTTTAAACCCAGTTACTAAGGGTAGTAGACAATGTAAGAGTTCAGGTAGTAAGAACCCCCTGCCTGACTCTGAGTGGCTCTGAGTCTGTGAGATGGTTGAGGGAGGACAGGAAGTACCTTCACCAGGTTCCAGTGCAGTTAATGGTGAGAACCAGCCTGACTGGGTCTTCAGCTCCACAGAGTAATCACTGTGAGAAGTCACGGTTTTAAACATGAACAGCCTGGCTTTTGCAGCCAAGATTGTGTGTGCAAATAATACACTATTTGTTCAGACAGTGTTTATGGTATAGCTACTCTGTGCCGATACTCAGCCTGTGCCACATACTTTCTGTGTCTGAACCAACGTTTGCTACCTCTCTGAGCTGGGTGTTCTTATATTAGTAATGAAAATACTAGTATGTGCTTCCAGATTGGTTTGAAGAATGTATCAAAGCATTTCTGGAAAGCACTTGTACTGTGCCTGCTGTAATTGTAAACACACAATAATTTTTCTTACAAAATTTAGTATGAAAGGGCTTTTTTCATGAGATGGTTATTCTGTATGCTTTTTTAATGTATATATCTTATATTATTACAATATGGTAGAGTAAAATAGAATCAACAGTTTGAAAAAAATTATTTAAAAAAGAAATACAATACAGTACAGTGGTATGAAGAAAGAGACTAGAACAGAATAAGACAGAAACACTACCTCACAGGTACTATAGCATTTGATTACACATAGACAGACCTACATGTCTATGAGTATTGGTTGTGGATAAGATGTATTTCTTACTGAGGGCTGGAGGAAACGTTGGAGAGATTTTTGGTAGAATATGATCAATAATTTGTGGATACTGCCACTTATCCAGAAATCAGAATATTGTTTGCATTTCTCGTGAAGTTTTTCAGGGAAATAGTTCTCCCATGTGTGGCAGAAATAATGCAGAGGATTTGAAAATCAGTCAATACACAGCTCTGGTGAAGAGGGCAAACCTATTGCATAAAAACGACAGATTACACTTCTCTATGCTGTTTCTGCTTACCGTCATCCTTCTGTAAAAGAAGTGATTTCTGATGAAGCTCAGCCCTACAGATCTCTTTGAAGCACCCTATGTTCAGTCTGTTTCCTCTAAGGTAAGGCAAAAGTCCAGTCCTCTGTAGTTTTTATTGTACATAGTGGCATGGAATAAAGGGAAGAGAGCTGTCACCATTGGCCTGAAAACCCCATGAATAATTGCCATCTTCTCAGGAGAGTCCTTTGCCCTAAAAGCCTGCAGTTCCAGATCATCCGTCTTTGGAGTTGTTTGGGCACACCGGCCTCCTGTCTCTTTCTTCAAATTAAGGGTACTCAGCAGAGCCGCCACTCTGGGCACTAATGAATTCTCTGAGACTAATCTGCACAGAAATGAGAACAGGATTCTGTCACTCACTCTCTCAGGAGGTAACAGTTCACACACCGTTACATCACCCTATTAAAATAACTTATTAGCTGCCTTGCTTGTCTGCTTCTATTCATTAAGAAGGTGTGACCAAAGAGACATGCATTTGAACAAATTATGCAATTTGATTTGCATTGTTCTCCATTTTATTTTTATGGCTGAATGCACACATGTTTCAAACAAATTCCAGTATTTTATATAGCAGCAGTAATTACCTCAATAAGATTATGACTTTTACTGACTAGATGAAAAAAAAATGTTTGTGATAATCCGCATCCTGTTCGGTTTCTGAAGAACCTTTTGTTCTATTCTCTGCATTTCTGACTCCTGGAAATATTTGGTTCTGTAAAGGACTTTCAGCACATGTATCTGTCCCACGATGTTGCTGAATTATTTTGGGAACTATATTGGAGAGAGAATTTTGGCAGAATACCCAGGAATTAGGGCGATGTTTTTCAAATCCTGTGGATTCCATAAGCATTTATTCCGCTTACTTCTGTCAGCATGGTACCATAAGACAGTCTTGAGATTTAACCAATGGAGACTGGATCGCAGTCAGCTTTTCCTTCTTCATAGCTGTGAAATTTAGGGGAAAACTGTTTAGTATTTTTATACTTCTTTACTTCGTTTGCAGAATGAAAGCAAAAAAATGCTTTCATACACTGTGGTTATTGGAAGTACAAAAGGTGTTTAAGCAGTGTTTGTAGTTCTGAGAAATTATCTATTGTTATCATTATTCAATTTTCTATTATCTATTATCTATTGTCATTCAGTTTTCTTCAAAGAAAATATAAGGACAAAGTAACATATTTTTTAAAGGAAACTTTTACTTATTTGCTTTTCATGGAACTGTTTGAAAACTGGAAGCATACAGCCTAGCTTTAAAAAGACTGAAAATCAATTTTGGTCCTTTGTTAAGCTTGGGTAGTGAGCTTGCCTGCAGTCCAGGCCCCCATCAGCCTTCACTCAAGTAGAGTCCTATCCTCATGGTGCTACGAGGCATAGAAGTGGTGATTCTGAGCAAGTTTCTTTAATGCTAAAGTTTCACTTTCTTCATCTTTGTGAAAGGAATATAATTCTGTTGTTGTAGAAATTGTTGCATGAAAGGCTATGAGATGTTGAGCATGGTTGAATACTCATCAAGCTGTCATGATTATTATTTTGCTCATGATGGTTACTAACCCACCAACTCAAGACCCTGCTCTGGATCATTTTCTCATAGGTGCTTATGGGCTTCCCTGTTCCATGTCCATCCATTTCTAATCTATGTCCTCAAAAGCCCACATTCCCCAGGGAGCTGCCTGGGACCAGACTAGTTCCAGAACAGAGCTTTTCAAACTAGACCACATCACACTTCAATAGAATTTACAATGTTGGCATTAGCTCAGATTTTTAGTGAGATAGGTGAAGTAGCCTATAGTAATGTCCTATTTATTTTATTCTTAAATCACTAATGATTAAGTACTATTAAAATAAACATTTAAATAAGACATGGATTCATTTTATTAGCTTTTCAAAACTATTGAAATTAGAATAATATTCCAAAAATAACAGCCACATAGGCACATTGTTCCCTAGTAGGTAGAAGAACAGATTCCAAATCAATTTATACTTTTCACAACCAATAAATTCATGAATAACTGACAGTATGTGCATGCAGTAACAATTAATTTAAAAGAGGCCATGAATTTGAAAGAGAGCAAAGGAGAAGAAGGTATATGGGAAGGCTGGGAGAGAGGAAGGGGCAAGAAATGTTGTGATTGTATTGTAACCTCAAAAATTTAAAAAAAAAAAATCTCCCCTGGGAATGGCAATGTAGTTCATTAACAGAGTTTTTGTCTCACATGCAAGAAACACTGAGTTCAGTTCTGAGCACCATGTAAACGAAGTGTGGTGACACACACCTGTAGCCCCATCACTCAGAAATAAAAGCAGGAGGATCTATAATTCAAGACTATATGTTATCCTTAGCCACGCAGTGAGTTTGCTGTAGGCCCAGACTACACACAATCCTGTCTCAAAACCGAAACAGCAACAGCTTACCCATATGCCATTTCAACAAGGAGATGGTTTCTTGCATTTGGGGCTTGGTACAGCTGCAATGTCAAGTTTTATAAACATAGGAAGCACACCAAATTAGCTGGTTGATTTCCATCAGTTTTGTGAAATATGTCTCTCTAGGTAATGGTCAGCACAAATTTTACTTTTCTGACAGGTTGTGTGCTGAACAGTAGAATCAGTAAAACTCTTGAAATATATACATATGAAGTGAAGAGGTATTTTCTTGCCTAAAATGTCCCCAGCAAGTAGTCCACTACTCCAAGTAGGGGAAGAAACAGTAACTGTAATAGATATTCAGATACAATCGACTGTCTTGTTTACATGGGATATGTGATCATCAGTCTCACTGGTCAACTTGGAAGGAGTAGAGTCATCAAGGGAACTCACCTCTGAGTGTCCAGAAGTGTGTTTTCAGAAAGCTTCGGTTGAGGATAAAGGACTCTTGAGTACAGGAAGAGCAGTCCATGTGCTGGAGTCGTGGACTGAACAGAAAGAAGAGAGTGTCCTGAGTGGAAAGGCATTTCTCCACTGGCTGCAGCCCACTATTTATCACCTTAACTACATCTTATCACTTATTTCCCTTTATCTGTTGGAACCATCACGTGTGAAATACAAGTTTCCATAGTAAGTTCTGTATTTCTCCAGTTTCTTCCAGTGGTATCTTATGTGTGCTCATATTGTATATGCAGGTGTATTTATTGATGTAGAATATGTGAAAAATATTTAACTTAACATTTTATATGTGCTCATATTGTATATGTGAGTATCTCTCTGTGTGTATGTCTGTGTGTATATGTGTTTCTGTGTGTGAGTGTGTGCATCTGTGTCTATGTGTTTATGTTTCTGTGTGTATATGTTTGTCTGTCTGTGAGTGTATATGTCTGTGTGTGTGTGCACACACACATTAGCATATCCGTGTACATGCAGGTATTAATGGCATTCAGAAGAGGCTGTGAGATACCTTGGAAGTGGAGGTACAGCTGTTTGTGAGTAGCCAGATGTGGATACTGGGAACTACACTAGCATCTGCAGGAGAAGCAAGTGCTCTTAACCACTGGAGTGTCTCCCAGCCCTCTCATTCCTGCCTTTTGTTTCAGGAAGCCATGAAATGACAATTAGAAAACTGCAGCCCACCAGGCAAGCCTGGACTGTAGCCCGTTTTTGTATGGGCTGTACCCTAAGAATGTATCTTAAATGCTGTTTGTTATGAGAAGGGAAAAGACAGAGAAAATATATTACAGAGACCATATGTAGGCCATAAAAGCCCAAATGCCCACTCTCTGGCTTCTTACAGGAAAAGTTTGCCAACACTCAAGCTAGATTGTATTTCTGTGCTGAGTTAACAACCATCACACACACAGACACACACACACACACACACATTGCGGCAATTTTGTACAACAAAAACTTATTTCTTGCCAACCATGCCCATCATAGGTTATGAGGGTTCCCTGCTTATCAGAACTAATCAGAAACCCAGCTTGGAGAAAATTTCAGGTCAATATATGTTTGACAGTCACTATATAGTAATGAGAATGATCTGAGCTGAACACTGGCTCCTGGAATTTCCACCTGTGTGTGAAATGCGCCACATCTGCGTACATACCACTGGCCAAGGACGTCACATTTCTTCATCTAACTTCAAAGGAGAGGTGATGCTACCTCAATCCTGGAAAAAACACAACTGATTTATTTGGTGAATGACAGTATTAATGTAGGCTACACATATCTGAGGGCAAATGTTTGTTTTTGCCTATAAAACTTGTTCAAGAAGAGAATAGGAAAAAAATACATATCCTGTGACACCTCATTTGTTGATTCTTCTATCTTTAGGTCTGTAAATATAGATCTACAGCTATTACTATGGCAAATACATAATAGATATTTCTGTTATACATATTAAATCCCAAACCTATAGATACATCTGTAAATATCATATACAGAATTCAAATACAAAAGTACAAAAATAGAAATATCCCTATAGCTGTATAATTACTCAATTATAATATTATATGTAATTAATACTATATAATAGAGACCTCACTGTATCTATTTATTTGTAGAGATCTATTTTATGTATACTGATATATGGGCTTTGATATTGAGTGAATAATAAATATGTCTAAAGGATAAAAATTTAAAAAATATAAGAAAAATCAGGTTTCATGGAATATTGATTTTAAGTTTAGTGTGTATATATTTGCATGTGTGTATATTCTGTATTAGTGGTATTGTTTGTGAACTATTTCTATGTTTCTTTGACACATATATGTCTATATAGAGAAATATGTATTGTATACATAGTCAGAACTCTGTCATCTATAAATTACGAGACAACTAAGAAAATAAAAATCAATTTAAATTTGATTTTAAATGCATTCTGGTCTCAAGATATACAACTGTATGCATCATCCATCAATATGAATTCTTCAAAGTTGTCTGAAATTTTAATGTTACATTTTTTACTTCCAAGCTTTAATTTTAAAAAGGAAGGAGGGAGGAAGAAAGGAAGGGAAAGGAGAGCTTTTTCCTTCTAGTTTTGTGAATCATTGGCTCTTAGTCAAGGCTAGAAATTTGGAGTAGTGAATTTTCTTAAACTAGAGGTGCCTCAAGGTTTTCAAACAAGTACCAATGTGTGATGAATCATGAGAGGACAGACATTGGCATTGGAAGCAGCATAGAGTTGATTCTGGTTTAACTTCCACATAGTTAAGATAAGACTGTGAGCATAGATGCAAGGACCAAGTTATCGGGAATTCCCATTTCCAGGTAATCTCTGAACTATGTACTTTTTGTTCTAGAGTGAACTTTTTCTAAGTAAAAGCATTGTATTATTTGAGAATCACACTCTAGAATTTTATAATGTTTCAGGCTGGTAATTCTTATATTTAAGGTGAAGTCCATTGCCCCTTGAAAAGGAACAGTCCACTTCACTTCCAAAAGCACTGAGGAGTAGTGGTTTATACCACAATAGCAAGGACAAACTGTCCTCTCAAATTTCCCCAATCCACTGAGAATGTTGGCCACACCTTTCTTAGCTCATTGGCAACACAAAAAATTATGAATGATGAATAATTAAATGAATAATTTTTCTTTCCCATGGGTGCATCCTGGTGAATCCCAGGTTGCAGTTTCTTTTTAACCTTGCATCACTAAATGGCTAAAACTCCCAAATGGTAAGATTTACAAATAACCATTCTTGGTGGTGGTGAGTAAGTGGGGAGCAAGGAAGGGGGATCCCTGAAAGGGAAAATTTCTTCCCTGAAGAACAAATCAAAACATTTAAAGGGCAGAGAGCTTGTGAAATAGTCAAGCCTGGAAGAGTCCAAGCCTGTCTTCCATCTGTGTTTGGGGAATTGTTAACAGCAATGTGTGGGAAGTCAAACAAAAATGGAGAGCAGAGATTTCTTTGCTTTTTGAAACAAGGATATTTGTTTTAAGGAAAGTGTGTGTGGAGCCAGGAAGGGAGAAAGCTAGGCCCCTATGAGAGAAAAGGAGCATGGAGAGAAACATGCCAGCCGCTCAAAGGACTTCTGTGTGCTCCGGATAGCAAACGAGCCAGAGTCGATTTTCAAAGGAAGAAAGAAGGAATGAGAGAGAGAGAGAGAGAGAGAGAGAGAGAGAGAGAGAGAGAGAGAGAGAGAGAGAAAAGAAAAGAAAAAGAAGGAAAGGAGAATGTTGACTCGTTATCCAGGAAACAGTACAATTTTAATGTTGTTTCTTGGATACTAAACCCATCAGCCAGGGCTTGACCCTTAAGCATTACTGCGCTCTGTCTCAGTTGGCTTTTCTGGATTTTTCCATCTTTTCTCTGAAAGTCTTTGTATTGCCATGGAATTAACCTGTGTCACTGAAAAAATATTGCTTAAACTGTTTTAAAAGGATAAGGGGGCACAGAAAGGGAGGGACTGCAGAGGAGGTTAAGAAACATTAATGATGTACAAAGAAACTTTATGAAAACATACTATTTTGTAAGCTCATTAAAAATAAAGAGTTTGACAGAGATACCTTTCAAAGATGCACAAAGCTGCTCCCCATATATAAGGATTATTAAATGAAAATCTTAGTTATCTCTTTATATATTATTGGTCAGGGGAGCCCCAGAAGTATCCAAAATAACATAGGCTATTTTGTCATTGTTCCTGGCTGCCCACTGTAACTAAATAGTAAAACTCTTTTGCTAAAGACACTAAACATCTTGGCTATAGGATGTAGAGAAATCACTCTCAAATTGACAGGCAACT